>NC_086324.1:56402567-56702567 GCF_036172605.1 Pelobates fuscus
ACAAGTGACTCGCTCTCTATATCTCCCTCTATAGAGAGAAAGAGACAGATTAGTGTATGTATATAGATCTATACTAACTGTCTCTATAGATATCGTAAAGGGGGATGACTTGATGTCCTCTTTTCCTCAAGCTCTCTACCTTCATTTATCTCAGGTGTAGTAGTGCTCTACACCATCATGCATGGCCAGCGCATTCACTGTCTAGACATGCATGAGCTGCAGGAACACTGGTTCACCCGGCATATTATTGGCTACATTCAAAACATTGTCTTACCTTCCTCTTTCAAAGCTTTGAAATAATATGTTCAAAAAATCGTGACACTGTTAAACACGGCGTTAGTGGACCTCACAACTCTTCACACCTTGACCAATTCCAGCAATTGACTTGCATCACCATAAAAAAAAAAGACAATGTTTACTTTAAAAAACAAATTGCTTTTCAAATTGTCAATCTAATATACCCTAATATATAATAAAATAGGGATAAAATGGCAAGTGGACATTCTTCAGAAATGGATAATGAAAATGGTGCAGAACTTCAAAAGAAGGTAATCTATTAAAAACGAATAATTAGTTATAGGCTTGAAATTCAAGAGAATAATTTTAGTATTGACTAATTTAATAGTAATGTATTTTGCACTAAATCCTGGTGCAGTAGTGGTGTCTAACTGTATTTGTAAAACAATATTATGTTTTGCAAACATTTATGTCATTGGCATGATTTTTGCGTGAATTAGCCAAACGGTGTATTCCTAAAATAAATAAACTAATTTATTGTGTAAGTTATCTTTCCAATTTAGGATTAAAGGCTCTTAAAACAGGATAATTATTAACACTAAAAAAAATTTAAAATCATAATATATTATGGTCTAGATTGAAGAATTTTACAAGGCACGCCATCAGAGGAAGCCTAGTGCAGAGGTGCTGAATAGCATGGCCTGGGATCCCCCTGATGATACCATCACTGAAGACAGTTCTTCGGACACTTCAAATTCAAGAGCTGGATCGACAGAATGGTGTCAATGTGGGAAATGTATGGCTATGACAAGTGAAGAGGAAAGTATATGCTGCCGGGAGATCCCAAACATAGTTGATATGCTGCACGAGGATCAGTCTTGCGTTTGTGATCTGGAATATCTAAGAGATCAACTCTCGTCACGGACACACGTGCTGTCCCTGTACAGATACGGTCTAAGCTATGTCCGTTCTGCACGATTCAGGTCTCAGGAGCAAATGCAGGAAAGGTGAGTCTTCTATTGACAAACAATGATTTAAAGACTTATAATATTGCCAAACGATCAATGTAAAGGGAAATAATATTTAAAGGCACACTCCAGGTACACAGACCACTTCTGCTCATTTGAGTGGTCTGTGTGCCAACTCCCACTACTCTGAACCGTGCTAGTGTAATTATTGCATTTTTTAAAAACTGCAAGGATTATCTTGCAGGGTTAACTTCACCTCTAGTGGTTGTCTATTAGACAGGCACTAGAGGGAACTTCCTGCCCTATAGCACATGAAACCTGTGCTAGAGCATCGCTGGACGTCCTCATGCTGTGTGAGGACCTCCAGCGTCGCTCAAATCCCCATAGGAAAGCATTGCAATTATTTTTCGGCGAGGGACATCACCGCTGCCTCAGGTAAGTGACTGAAGGTGTTTTCACCCCTTCAGTAACCGGGAATTGGTGTGTGGGAGTGAGAGGGACCCTCCAGTGCCCGGAAAATGGTTTGTTTTCCTGGCACTGGAGTTTCCCTTTAATTTGTCTTAAAAAATTGGAGGATCAAAAAATCAAAAAAATGAAATGAAACATTTATTTGAAAAAAGGAAATGGAAAATGAAATGCAAGGGATACAGGGGATAGTGTAAAGATATACAGGGGCTAATGATATATACAAACACCAAATAGTATAAACTAGTAACTGACTGTCACAGAGCTAGTTACAAAAATAGAAATTTAGTTAATTTATGAGTAGATACTTCTGTTATGGTACTTTTTGAAAGTAAACCAAAATGTTCAAATGTCTATCTGTTCCTGTCCAAATCAATAAAATTAAATTGCGTATATACGCTGAAGTAATTAAGTCTGACACACGAGGTTCAGGTTAAAATAACTTCGAGAAAGTTTATTGGCAAGTGAGTAAAAAGCGGGCGCGCAGGCCCTTTTAAGAGGCATTTTGCGTCATCATTGATTATTAGAATATCAGCAAATAAACATCATCAATTGGATTAATTGTTAAGTGACGGGGTTAGTGTCTTACCTATTGGTTCGTAAAATAAAGAGGTTAGTCCCGTGCCCACCCATCAGAGGTGGGATTATTCTGGACACGGGTGGGGGACAAGGGGGTCCTAAGCGTCATTTTACACGGTCAATGATATCAGGCTTTATGTCCAGGTGCAAGGTCTCTTATGAATAGAACATTTCATTACTACTGTGTTCTGTGGCCTTCAAACTGTACTATCTTACAAGCTCTAAGGAGTAGCCAGCAAGTCTTAAGGAGTAGCCAGCACCTCCTGGTACTTGTCCTTGAAGGAAACACGGTCTTTGTCTACTGTATTAATTGGGTTGAGAAGTTCAGTCGCGTAATGTAGTTTTAAAATGAACAAGTTAAGTCATGAGGACAAAATGGAGGATTGAAGAAGTCAAGTTAGGAGGACAAAATGGAGGACGAAGTCACAGTATAAAGTTAAAATGGAGTTAGTACAATAATTCAATACAAGTACAATAAAGATTTTTAATAATTCCACATCAGTCCCCCCTATGAAATGTTAGATTCTAAGAGATAAACTTTATTATGTTAGTATCAGAAGACGTGTTAACCCAAAGGCACAGAAACCCCGTGGCCGCTAGCTAGGTGTTAATGCAAAGTGCAAGGCTGTCCCTAGATCTGACCCTAATAGGCTAACCATCCGTCAGTATGGCTCTCGAACGCTTCACACCCAAGGGTATCCCATGGCAGCTAACCCACCACTTCTCCGCATGGGGCCTTTACCATTCACTGACAGATGCTGTCCCTGAGCTAGTCCCTTCCTAGAATTCCTGCACTTTATCAACAAAGGGGATAATTTGCAGCGGCAGACAGGGTGAGTTGATGTCTTGGAATTCTTGGTCATCAACTTCGAGATGGGTCAAAGTGGGTGTTGCTTGGTCAACAGTCTTCATGAGGGATTTTCTCAGACATGGGAGGACACAACAAAAGAGAAGAGCAAAGATAAAAAGGAAAATTAGTATAGCCATACCAATCTGCATTAAAGCCTTTTGCCATCCTGTCATCCAACCAAACCATCTTTCCCAGGGATCCTTTATCCCAGAATTCCTTTTTAACTCTTCAGACAGGTCATTTAACTTTTCTATAGCTAGTGTGACTTTACCATTAGGGCCTGTGTTTTCTGGGATGTAGGTACAACATGTCATAGTGTCGGGCAAAATCTTACAAACCCCTCCTTTTTCGGCTAAGATCATATCTAGGGCCATTCTATTCTGGAAAGTCATTTGGGATGTGGCCTGCAACTGTTCGGCCAACCCCTGGAGGGCGTCTCTGGTGTAATTGACAAAACGCTGTTGATTATAATAAATGTAATTTATCCAATTTAGATTCTTGTTTGCGGTAACTATGGTAAAAATTGATTCAAATCCTGCAGCAACTTCATCCCTAGCTTTAAACTCATTGGGCACCCCCCTGGGCACTCCAATGGCATCAATGTATACATGAGGATCAAAACTTCCTTTCACTGGGGCGTCACGTTTAACCTTAGTGTGGCTGAACTCATGGGTGTTGAGGTGTGTGTCAGAAATAATATGTATAGGCATAATGGCCTTAGTCAACGTACACTCTCCCCACCATTCCGTGTCCATTCTGGATCTTAGCTGTAAATCCCCACACAACCAATAAATGTCCCCTAGTGACCTAGTGTGATGTTGCAGCAAACGTACAGGGACAGTTCTGTATGTAGCACAATAGCCTTTGGAAAAGTTACCTACAAATTTACCAATACCATCGTACATGGCATAGCAAGTGTAATTACCTTTTATATACGGTAATACCATCAGGGGGTTTGACATCTTTGGCTAGAAGAGGATACTCCTTTGTCCATGCAATACATATGGACCTGTTAAAATTATAGTGGTAGGCAAAAAGGCTTAAAACACATTCTTCTATATCTACGGGTAGGATTAAAGGTACGGTACCCAGGTGAGGCCGGGCACCTCCACACACATAACATGCGGTTCTATTATGCTTATTAGCATTATATTTCATCCATTCTAACCATAAATTTACATCATTAAAACCTGTTTCAGCGGCCATGGTATCTTCAAAAGTGGGGTTAGCAATGGCCATCATGTCTTGAAAGGTCTGGATATGAGGTTTTAATGGGTTAGGGACCATATGGGTGGCCCCTTGCCACTCAGAAGAGTTGCACATATCTTTTAGGTAGAAATGCCCTAACTTTTTATAGGAACCCTTTTTCCAATACATTCCCATCACATATTGGTCTGCATCTGTTGGGCTTGGATGCTCAATATTAAGAATTAATTTCATTGGTGTACTCCCTCCAGGCTTTCTTAAAGTCATTCTCTGGAGAAGCGATCTACCATGATCATCTACTTTAGCTACGGCACTTTTTGGTTTGTAACCCCAGGCAGGCCCGGCATTCCATCCCGCCGCCCCCCAATGGTCACAATTGTGCCCCCATTGTTTGTCAACTACACAAACATATGGGTCTTTCGAATGAGGGATATCTCTATAGATGCTCTGGATTTGTGGTGTGGGAAATGGGCATTCTACAATATCACAGTAGTCAAAGGTATAAGTAGCCACCTGGGTGCATGATGAATTATACCAGAAGGTGTACCCACTAATGTCTTTGGTAATGGCTACTTGCTGGGCCTTCATAAGGCTAATTAAGGAGAAGATGTACCAGAGATACATGTTTGTGCGATATTCGCTTCCTCTGGGGCAGGAGATTTCTTGCAGTGGGAAGCGTGGATCCAATTTGGCCTACCGGCCAATTTGACGGAGGTTGCGGTAATCAGGAGAACTTGGAATGGACCGTCAAATCTCGGTTCTAGGGTATTTTTCCGCACAAACTTCTTAACCAGGACCCAATCTCCGGGGAGTAGGTTATGGGAACCTGTATCCAATTCGGGATCTGGAATTGAAGAGAAAACTTGGGCATGTATTTTGTTTAGGACATTTGCAAGTTCAGTTACATAGTCTACTAAAACATCTGATTGGAGTTGCAACTGCTGCGGATAATAACAACCTAGTCTGGGTGCTGTCCCAAATAGAACCTCATATGGGGACAGTGAATGCTTCCCTCTAGGTGTGTGCCTAACACTGAATAGAGCTATTGGTAGGCTTTCTGGCCAGGGCATCTTTGTTTCTTGTGACATTTTTAACATTCTGGTTTTTAGAGTGCCATTCATGCGCTCCACTTTACCACTACTTTGTGGGTGGTAAGGGGTATGGAAGGCTAGAGTCACCCCTAGAGCAGTCCAAATTTCTTTAGTCACAGTTGCTGTAAAGGCTGGGCCTTGATCACTCTCAATAACCTCTGGGAGTCCGAATCTACATACAATATCTGTAAGTAGGCGCTTTGCGGTTGTTTTTGCAGTGATATTGGCCACTGGGTATGCCTCTGGCCATCCTGAGAACATGTCCACTATGACTAGTGCATATTCATGGGGCCCACTCTTGGGCATTTGGATGTGGTCAATTTGAATTCGTTGGAAGGGGTACATGGGCTTTGCCAGGTGTTTCGCAGGCACCTTAATTGGTCTTCCTGGATTGCATTTTGCACAAATGACACAGGCCTTGCAGAAGCTATTGATCAATGTTGTGATTCCGGGTGCTTCATAATACTTCTGTATGAGGGCGGCCATCAATTCTTTTGACAGGTGTGCAGGCCCATGTGCCCATTGGACAACTGCTGGATACAAATTTCTGGGAAGACAAAATTTGAAGTTGTTGTAATATATTCCGTCCTTTTGGACAGCTCCTTTCTTTTTCCATTTCTGGATTTCCTCAGGAGTGACTGCAGCTTGCTGTTCTTGTAAAATTCGCAAATCAGTAGGAAGAGTTTGCAGGGCAAAAATAGGGACTTCTTCTTCTTCTTCTTCTTCTTGTCCGGACACTTCTTCATCCACTTCCTGCAGATCCCTGGCCGCTAACTTAGCAGCTTGATCAGCCAAATGGTTGCCCTTTGCTTCATCTGTATCCAATTTCCCATGGGCCTTAACTTTCAAAACGGCCACTTCTTTGGGGAGTAGGAGGGCATCCATTAGCTCCTTGATTGCAGTGCTGTGTTTGACTGGTGTACCGGCGGTGGTAAGAAATCCTCTAGTCTTCCAAATTAGGCCGAAGTCATGTGCCACACCCAGGGCATATCTTGAATCTGTATAGATGTTGGCACGTTTTCCTCCGGAAATTTTGCATGCTGAAGTCAGAGCCTGTAATTCAGCTTCTTGCGCAGACATTGCTGGCGGTAAGGATGATGATTTAATGACTTCATCTGTTGTGGTTACGGCATATCCTGTGTGATATGTTCCACCTTCATCGGCATATCTCGATCCGTCCACAAACAGGGTAAAATCCGGATCTGGTAATGGGTTCTCATGCACAGTTGGTAAGTGCACTGTTTCCATTTTCATCTGTTCAAAACAGTCATGAGGTGTTTCTGGGTCATAATCATTCTTTATGACCAGATCTTGAAATTCCTTTTCCAGGAAATGGCGTGGCCATGCTTCTAGGAGGTCAGTTGTTGGGTATTTGACAATACCACTTTCCTGTAGCTGTTCTTCATTCATGGTGGCCCATAGTTTTGCCATGGGCCCAAGATCATTCCATGACCTTGTCTTCAACTTGGTAACAGGAATATGTGGGATAGCAGTATCCCAATGACGGTAAAGGTAGTTAAGTTGTTGAGGTAGCTGGATCAAGACCATACTATTGCCGTCAGAGTCACAATAGAAGTCTTGTGCAGTAAGCTTTACATCGGTCCGGTGGTAAAGCTCATCTTCATAGCAAGGTTCAGGAGTAATGTTCGGTTTGTACCACATGGTACAGAAGGCGTGATCTGGGCCCTCACAGAGAGGTTTTTCGCCTTCATAAAATGTCAAATGTGGATGCATGACTTTCTTGATACATCCACAGAGCAGGTGAATGTAGGTTTCATCCGTGATAAATCCATAATAGATACCCCCCTCAGGGAGTGGAAGAAGAGTGGACGGATTAAGCACTTGACATCTTTGTATGGAAATGTTGTCAGGCAAAAGAAGATGACACTGTAAGCGCAGATGTCTGGCTGGAGACACGTGCTTGAGCTGGACTTGGTTGATGATGGCAGAAATGTCATGAGGGGCCAAAACAACCAGAGGGTGGCCAAGGACCAGGTCTGAGGTTCTTTCTATGAGTTCTCTTGCAGCAAAAACAGCCCTGAGACAGGAAGGAGTCCCTCTGGCCACAATGTCCAGTTGACATGAGAAATATCCAATAGGCCTCTGGCGGCCTCTTGAGTCATTAGTTTGGGTGAGGACTCCTGTAGCATGGCCTTGTCTTTCAGAGACGAATAATTTGAAAGGTTTGGAGTAGTCAGGTAGGCCCAAGGCAGGAGCTGAAGCAATGGCACGTTTTAGAGCATCGAAATTGTCCAGGGCGTCATTGGTCAGACAAAACGGGTCAGACTTAAGAGCGTCATAGAGAGGTTGCATAAGCAGAGAGGCTTCTGGGATCCATGCTCTGCAGTAGGAAATGAGGCCTAGGAAGGCATGAAGAGACTTTGAAGTCCTTGGAGGTGGAATGTCCAGAACAGCTCTTACCCGGTCCCGAGTAAGATGTCTGGTACCTTGAGATAGGCAATGTCCAAGGAAGATCACTGAAGATTGACAGAATTGTAGCTTGATGAGTGAAGCTTTGCATCCCTGTTCTGCCAAATAGGAAAGAAGACTGATTGAACACCTTTCAGTAGTGGGAATATCATCTCCACACAGCAGTAGATCATCCACATACTGAAGCAGGACAACTTCTGGGTGCTCAGCTTGCCATGGGTCAAGGATGGTGCCCATGGCCTTTGCAAATTGACTTGGAGAATTTTGTGCCCCTTGGGGCATGACAGTCCAGGTATACTGCTGCATCTCATGAGTGAAAGCAAACAGGTATTGACAGGATGGGTCCAGTGGGACACTGAAGAAGGCATTAGCCAGGTCAATAACTGTGAAGAATTTTGCAGATGGTGGGACTCCAGAGAGCAGAGTGTGAGGATTTGGTACAAGAGGGGTGTCCAGGACGGTAGCTTCATTAACGGCACGGAGATCCTGGACCATCCTGTATTTTTCCGGCTCACCCTTTGGAGTTTTCTTTTTCACAGGAAATAACGGGGTGTTGCATTCAGATTTACATTTGACAAGGGCACCCTTCTCCAAGAGTGCCTTGATGTGGACAGAAATTGCAGCAGACTGTGCTGGTTTTAATGGATATTGTGGTTTCCTTGGTAACTTAGCTCCTGAAATAAGCTTTACCACCACAGGGGGAACATTTAGGTGACCTATGTCCTCTGGGCCTGAGGACCATAACTTAGCGGGCACCTGTGTTTTTAATTCCTCTGGGAAATTGGACCTTAATTCTGCTGCCTCCTCACGGGGCTTTTCTAAATGCAGCATCAGAGGCAAAGAGCATAGGGCTGAAGTGTCTGATACAGACAGAGGTGTAAACATTTCTACCTGCCCATCCGGGGTAAAGGTGATGGATGCTTGCAGGCGTGAGAGAACATCAGCACCTAACAGGTTAATGGGGCATGTGGAGGATACTACAAAGCGAGCAAGCAGGCTAGAGCCAACTCGTAGTGGAGTTGTTAAAGGGCTACGTCTTGGCTGGCCATCCACTCCAACACAAGAGACATCAATACTGGACAGGAAGGATGGGTCTGGCAGGTCTTGTTCTCGTAGAACACTACGGGCTGCACCTGTGTCAACTAGAAATGTAGTAGGATGGTCTTCAATGGGCAAAGTCACTGTGGCAAGTGGCCCTCCCTTATCCCCTATAGACGCTGCCATTATAGGGGTTACAGACACAGGCTTGCCAGTTTCCTAATCATCTGGTTCTTCAATAATTGGAATCTTTTTCTCGGTCTTGGGGCCTGGGGCAGGCTTAGAGAACTTTCTGGGTGCCCCGGGTTCCTTTTTAGGTTCCGGACAATCACTTCTGTAGTGTCCCTGAGCCCCACAATTAAAACAAGTTACATCCTCTAACCGGGCACCCTTGGTGCCAGAGGTGATGGGGGTAGCGCGGGCCACCATGAGTGGAGCTGGATTGGGTCTTCTTGGGGTCTGAACAGATTCCAGACCTCTAGCAACTAAAAGCAGGGTATCCAAGGGAACAACCTTGTATTCAGGACGTGCAGCAATGATTCCTTTGCGTATAGAGTCTTTAACACCTTGGACAAACGCACCTGACAGCATTTGTGAATGAATCTTATCTGTAAGATCAAACCCCAAATCTGTGAACATTTGATACAGTCTTGCATGAAACCTTTCCACTGATTCTCCTTTATCTTGAATAACATCAGTAAGGCCAGCAGCCTGATCCGCAAGTTTGTCCTTAGCCCATTCTCTTAATTGGGTGCAAAAAGTTACTCCAGAGGGGTAATCAACATCACTGCTGAGCAGATCTGTACTGAGGTGTCGGGCCATGCTTGGCCAATACGCATCCCCTGCTTTTATAGCACAAATGCTCAGTAGATCACGCCATGCTGCGGAATAAGTTTTTTGAATTTGAACTATCCCTCGGTAGAAGGGCATAGGCTGTTTTTCTGGGTCAGGGAGTGATTTCATTAGAGCACTAGCTTGAGTGGGGTTAAAGGCAACATATTTAGGAGGGGCCTGTTCTCCCCGACCCTTGTGGCCAAAGGGGTCATCGATAGAACGATGAGTTGGGGCTCCCGCGGCAAGTTCCGATGAGACGTGGGACACCCTGTCCATCTCGTCATCATCGAATTCTATGATATTGGCTCTTTTGCGTGGTGCAGGGCCTGAATGAGGTGAAAGGATCGGTGGTTGGGAACGAGCCCTAGATGCAGGGGTGGCTAGCGAGTCATAACCTGGGGATAGGTAGTCACCGGGAATTACCGGCATCAGGGCCGAACTGGGGGCCGCCATATTGGTGGCCGGAGAAGGTACTACATTAGGGTTAAGGGAAGAAGTGGCGGCCATGTTGGAAGAGGGCACATCCGGGGCAGACTGTGCCGGACTGGGCATGACCGGAACCTGGGGCGTGGCGTGGGGAGTGGATATCCGGGATAGGGCAGGGCCATGGGATATGGGAAGGGGTAGGGCCAGGCTGGGGAGGGGAAGGAGGTGGGGTATTGAGCTGGGGTGGAGATGGGAGGGAACGGAGAGGGATTGGTAGGGGTGGGTGTAGAGGGAGGAGCCGGGGCAAGGGCGGAGGAGGTGGTTAGTTGGGTGGAAGAAGAGAGGAGGGGGTCATGAACAGAGAGAGAGTGTAGGGCAGGAATGGCAGATGAAATGTTAGGGGAAGGTATAGCAGGTAGCGTAGGGATGGATGAGGATGATGGGAATGTTAAAGATGGGGCAGGGGAAAAGAAAGATCCATCAGAATTCAAGACCGGGCAGACAGGGGAGGTGATGGGATGGGTATTGGGAGTGGGGAACATAGTCAGCTGGCTATCACTAGTTGCTGACTGAACCTTGGGGATAGACATTCCCTGGGCGCCGGTTTTGGGCGCTGGCTGAGGATAGACCCCAGCAACACAATTATTATGATACACAAACAATTTCACACCTTTGTGATTTATCTCTTCCTCAACCCAACCTTCTAGCTGAATAGCCTTCGCTACTCTATACCATGCTTCAGCAGTCTTTAATAAACCATTATCTGTAAGTTTGCCTTTCTTTTCTGTCAGTAACCTACGCCAACTTTCTGGTTGCAATCTTCCACATGTCGGTACAGCAATTCTACATACTTTTGCAATCTTTTCAACACCTTTAACCATTTCCTCACCCTCTCTGTCTTCGACTAAATCACATGCTAACCAGCCCTTACTGGGCTTGCTTAAATCCTGTCCCATAATCCCTTTACCCCTATACCAGCGTCCTAGATATAGGGAGAGAGAAGGAAAACTGAACAAGAATGTCTACAATGCTCGACTGCCACCCGAGAATCGTGGGATTTTCTCAGGTGCGTCTTCCCAAAACGTAGACTAGTCACTGAATCCGCCTACCCGGGGTGGTAGACACGGATTGGAGCGAGGTGAGAAGTGTGTGACCAATCACTTCTCTTTCAAGAGAAATGGGAGTGGATAGTATAATAATATAGGAAGTTTAGAAAAGATGAAAGGCAAGGAAAAATCCTTAGAGACAGACACAGGAGTTCATGAGACTCCTAATAAAACAGACAAGACAACAATACAATTGAAATACAGTGCATGCATTACAGTTCAAATAAAATCAACAATAATCCCTTTCCTTCTACATGTGCTTACTCCAAAGTCACCTTTCTCAACCTCGTAGTGTCCCCGCTCGGAGAACGACTTTCATAAGTCTCACTACCAGCGGCCAAGGATAACAGCTAACACCGGTCCGAAATCCTTTCCAGCCTCCCTCTACTCTGCAGTCCACAAGAATGTGGCCACGTCTATCCTCACTCCCGTAGTGCCCCTATAAATCCCACTTTATAAGTCTCACTACTACGTGATGCGAAAAACAAGCAATACCTGCCTGAATTCCCCCAGGAAACAAAGTCCCCTGCCACAAGGCTAAGTCTCCTACCACAATTAAATAATCGGTGGGCCCTCAGCTCAACTAGAGCCGAAGGGTCCGGGTCAGGACGTCCCCAACTCAACTAGAGCTGGATGGTCCGGGTCAGGACGTCCCCAACTCAACCAGAGCTGGATAGTCCGAACGCGCACAGTGAAGCTAGCTAGGCTATCAAAGTGACACAAAACGGGATCACAGGGAAACTGTGATTCTACACAGATCCCACAGTTCCACAAAACTTCTTTTTCCTTACAGCCACAGCCACGAGGCTCCTAAAAGAAGTAAACAGGCAAAGAAGACCCCCCAGGAACACATCCACGGGTCAACCCCTCTTTTTCCTTACAACCACAGCACCGTGGTTCCTAAAAGAGGTAAAACAGGCAACAGAAGACCCCCCAGGAACACATCCACGGGTCAACCCCCCTTTATCCCAAAAGGGGTAAAATACAAACAGACAGACACACTGAAGACCCAGGCAAGTCCCCTCAGGTCCACCCCCCTTTATCCCAAAAAGGGGAAAACAAGCAAGACAGAACCCCAGGCAAATCCCCTGCAGGTCCACCCCCCCTTTATCTCAAAATGGGGAAACAGGCATACAATTCAAACACACCCAGGCAACAGATAGACTAAAATGCAGGTAAACAAATGAGTAACGAGACACCGGGCAAGATATTACCTGTCTTTGATGTCCTCCCGGAAAGCAGTCACAGACACGTGGACGGGTCAATCAAAGGGGCCGGAACATACCGGTGGCTCTGCAGAAGTCTCTACCGTGTACTTGGAGGTGATCAGTCTCCCTTCCTTCCCCCTGGATTCCTCCGTCCACCCTTGTCTTCCTTAGGACGGCTCGCCGGCCGGACATAGCCCGGTGCCCCACGTTGGGCGCCAAGTTGTTATGGTACTTTTTGAAAGTAAACCAAAATGTTCAAATGTCTATCTGTTCCTGTCCAAATCAATAAAATTAAATTGCGTATATACGCTGAAGTAATTAAGTCTGACACACGAGGTTCAGGTTAAAATAACTTCGAGAAAGTTTATTGGCAAGTGAGTAAAAAGCGGGCGCGCAGGCCCTTTTAAGAGGCATTTTGCGTCATCATTGATTATTAGAATATCAGCAAATAAACATCATCAATTGGATTAATTGTTAAGTGACGGGGTTAGTGTCTTACCTATTGGTTCGTAAAATAAAGAGGTTAGTCCCGTGCCCACCCATCAGAGGTGGGATTATTCTGGACACGGGTGGGGGACAAGGGGGTCCTAAGCGTCATTTTACACGGTCAATGATATCAGGCTTTATGTCCAGGTGCAAGGTCTCTTATGAATAGAACATTTCATTACTACTGTGTTCTGTGGCCTTCAAACTGTACTATCTTACAAGCTCTAAGGAGTAGCCAGCAAGTCTTAAGGAGTAGCCAGCACCTCCTGGTACTTGTCCTTGAAGGAAACACGGTCTTTGTCTACTGTATTAATTGGGTTGAGAAGTTCAGTCGCGTAATGTAGTTTTAAAATGAACAAGTTAAGTCATGAGGACAAAATGGAGGATTGAAGAAGTCAAGTTAGGAGGACAAAATGGAGGACGAAGTCACAGTATAAAGTTAAAATGGAGTTAGTACAATAATTCAATACAAGTACAATAAAGATTTTTAATAATTCCACATCACTTCATGACTATCTAAATATTTCATATTTGACAGAAGCTGTAACAGTAAAGATGTTTGTAGTATCAAAGATTTAGATCAGGGGTCCTCAAACTAAGGACATGCGTGCCGAGTACCGTCTGCCATGGTCCTAAACCCGTCCACAGCATTGATGGTCACCCGATGTGCTCTATATCTTTGGTGGCCCGGTCAGCCCGGCGGTCGTGAAATTGTGCCACTGTGCACTTTAAATGATTGACAGTTGAAAAGTAATGCTTGGAGGAAGTTGCCATCAGTTTCTCAAAGCTCATTATGCACAGACAGGCTGCAAGGAGGGAATCCCACGCCATCCCCCTTCAAAATCAACTTTAGAAAAATAAGCTATGTATGTGTGTCAGCATGTCTGTCTGTGTTTATGGATGTCATTATGTATGTCAGCATGTTTGACTGTGTGTATGTATGTATTTATGTATGTCTGTCTGTCTGTGTATGCATGTATGTCAGCATGTCTGTCTTTGTGTATGTATGTATGTCGGTCTGTGTGTATGCCAGTATGTCTGTGTGTCGTATGTGTATGTATCTTAGTTTGTCAGTATGTATGTATGTATGTATGTATGTCTCTGTGTGTGTATGTATCTGTATGTCTGTCCGTATGTGTCTGTATGTATGTGTTTGTGCCTTTATGTGTTTGTGTCTAAGTATGTCCTTAGGCTTGTGTTTGTCGGTTTGTATGTATGTATGTATGTATGTGTCTGTGTAACTGTATAGATTTATGTGTCGCTTTCATTATGTATCGGAATATCAAAAAAATTATTTGAACATTATTTAGTCCCACAACCATGACCGCGGGACATTGAACTGGCCCCCTGTATGAAAGGTTCAAGGACGCCTGATTTAGATCATAGAGGGAGAATGTTGAGATCACCTAAGTCTCTAAATAATTTATAACTAAATTGTAGTACATGACAATTAAAACATGTCATATCAAATGAGAAATAATGCATATTATTTCAGAATCAAATATTTTTCCAAAACTTGTGGTAAATGTGAAAAAATGACAAATTTACTAAGCTCACGCTGCGGTTAGAAAATTTATGTTTCTGAAATGAAATCTTGTATTTGGAATCACATTTGATTTTTTTTTAGAGAACATTGTGAAATCCTTATTTCGAAGTGTACTAATTTTATTTTTACTATCAAACATTTATTAGTGATTATCGCAAGACCGCCTATCGATCATTTACTATGTGGGTATATGGATACCTGGGACCAAAAAGGCGTCGCCCTATTCCTTCCTGTGCTGTGAACTGGATTAGGTCTCACTTCCCTGCTCCTGACAACTCTTACATGGGGTTTCGTTATGCTGACGAAGACCCCATCGCTGTAGATCTCGTCTAATGGACACCATGGATCTACACTTTGTGGATTGCAAGCTGCATCTAGTTTCATTCATTTGCAAACCGTTCACCATTCTTATTTTCTATTTTCAAATTTTTTTTTGGTTAAATAATTTAATAATGTATATGTAATTGAGTTATTATCCAACAAACAAATGAAATAAATTAATTTGATACAAAGCATCACTTCGAATCAATGTTTGCATCCGAACACGGATTTTACATTCGGTGCATGTAATTCATAGTCCATTGGACATATCCCAATGAAACACAACGTCTAATTTGTTTTTGAATTATTACCATGTTATGTGTTACAGTTGGTGTATTACGCTACAACAATACATTTAGTATGGATTCTACTTTTCCTAAATTAACATTTATCTAAATCCAAACAAAATAAATTACAAACTTTTTAATATTATCCATTGGATCTGACCTCTAATCACATGTTTCTGTTTCTAATTTTTCTAATAATTTTCTTATTCAATATTGCGAACAATAGAATAGACTTATGCAGGCACACATACAACTTCCTCAAAACAAAGTTGTTATAGTGCCATGATTTCAATGCAGGAAATATTATGTTCCCTCCTGCCCCAGTCTCTGCTCCTCCCTTGATTTCATCCCTATAATGAATTAATAAATAAAAGGACAGTGCAGCATGCTACGGAGCAAGGACAACACAGAATAAAATAGCTGAGAAGGCACATCCACATTTCCATTTTGCTAATGATGTGGAATAGGTAGCTTTACGACAATTAGTAAGATGTTTAGTCACTGATTGCCTAAGGACATGTCTACATTTATTAATTTTTTAGTAATGACAAGTACAAACGTTGTTTTTCAATTTTTTTTTAATCTCAATAGTGTATTTCGTCGACAGGAAATTCAAAACTCGTCAAACACACAATCACTACAGTTTCAATTAGATCGAAAATATTAGTTCATCGATTAAATACAATTTATAGTCTATTTCAAAATGTAAAATTATAATTTTTAAATAGTTCTGAACAAGAGATAAACAGAATTCTAAAGAAGAACTATTGTCTTGCTTGTTGAAAACGAGAAACGTGTTTCGTTACTAATTCAATGGTGGATGGACGAGGGGTTGACGATATGTTAGAGGGTAATAGACATCTCTGGGACTCCCAATTTATTTCTAAATTATCCAAAGCCAGTTTTAGTACGTCTTCCACCATTGGAAAAATATGATCAATAGTCGTTTTCTCAAATAATTTTTTACTTTGCCAAGCTTTGTTTCTTTTTGAAAAGAAATGTTTGAAACGAAAATCTCCAATTTGGCCACTTCCCTCCATGGATTTCTGGATTTTGGCTTGCTTTCTGTCCACATTGGCATTGTGTGCAAGCACAGCCAATTGTGTCCTGGCTACCATGCCGTCCATTGCGAAGTGCACCCTTTTTGGACGATATTTCAACACAAAGCTGTGAAAAACTTCAAGTGAGCCTGTGTGACCAAATTCAACCAAATGTGGGAAGTCTTTCAATAATTTATCATCCTTCACATAACTACGCAGTTTGGCATATGCAACTCCACCGGGTTTGAGCCATTTTTTATTTCTTTGTGCATTGACAATATATTCTCCATGATCACACTTCTTGAAATGTGTTGCGGAGTCCCACTGGTGAATATCTGAGATATGATAAAGGACCGACTGCCATTTCTCCATTAATAATTGAGTACTTCCTTCACAGGATGAACATGCTGCCCACATGTGATTGATTATTGATTTCTGCCAGGGTACCAACTCCTTGTACAGGGATTGTCTGCATATTGCTGACAGTTTCGAACGCATGCTCTTGCAGTAGTGCCAGATGTCAAACTGATGATTAATATTTTTATATTTTTCACGCATTAATTTTCTTATGCTAACATGTCTGTCCGTTACAAGTATTTGTACAATCAGATTTTCATTCAAAATGTGATCCATGCAACGTGTGAATGCCCTTGCTTCCATTGCAACTGAGGAAGTAGTTTCACTTACTTGAATAGTGTTGCACTCAATGATTTTCTGAGTACTCTCCTCTAAAATTGAATAAGTGCAATACTTTGCACTGAAACCAGGGCTATCACATTGGCCGTCTCCGGCAAGGCATAGAACTTTGTCCTTCAAGCTCTCAATCATGAGACGTCTTTGCTGTGTGTAGTGATGACTGATTACTGGAAAAAGAAATTTCTTTTGATAGATATAATGAATGGATTCAGAAAT
Organism: Pelobates fuscus; assembly: GCF_036172605.1. Taxonomy (NCBI): domain Eukaryota; kingdom Metazoa; phylum Chordata; class Amphibia; order Anura; family Pelobatidae; genus Pelobates; species Pelobates fuscus. The sequence continues at coordinate 56,419,598 of NC_086324.1, forward strand.
GAATGCAATACCAAATATCTTGAAGAATTCTTGAACCTTAGTGAAATGTGAACCACTGAAGAGAACTGCTGAGCTTGCCAATAAATTTCCGCATGCACGGTTGCCAATCATGGGCTGGCTTCTCCACTGTTCACAACGATGATTATTTTCACAAATTGTATGAAAAACAAATAAAGTACCTGAAATTATCTTTTCTGATCGAATGACATCGCATGCTGGAAAAAGTTTACAGGTATGGAATTTCAATAATAGTTCATCCAGGCATTTTTCAAATACAATACATTTCTTGTCTGTGACATATTCCTCAGTCGAGGGCTCTTCATCAAAAGATTGATCGCTATTGTCTGTATATTCATCTTCAGGAATGAAATCTGGATCATTTTTGTCCAATGGCGTCAATGTAGAATCTATGAGAGACGCTATTGATATAGTTGAAATTTCTGATAATGGAGTATCCTGTATTCCAGACAAAGTATCATCTTTGGATCTGGTTGGAGACATAAATTTATCCATTCCAGCATTATTCATAATTTCTTTGGGACCGTATTCAGTGATGTCATATGGCTTTTCAACCTCAATTTTGTTTGATATTTTGTCAATTGTATCCAATTGTTCTTGAGGAACAGTCCATGTCCATGCATTGCACTTTTTTATTAAATCCCAACTGGATGTTGAAACAGTTTTCGTATCAATTTGTATATCTGTTTGGATTCCTATGTTTTTTTTACCATGGTGTTTCAAAGTTCCAGTACCTTTGCTACACATTGGCACTTCGGATGTGTTTGTTTGACTATTATAATATTGTTTTTTCAAAGGCAAACTGTATTTGAATCCTTCCGTGTAGTCATGGTCCATGACCATTGTCTTTTCTTCTGCGCCACTTTGTTCATCAACATGTGATGCAATTCCACATTTTGATATTTCATTGTTTTTGTCACCATCATGAAGTATGCGAAGTGTTTTTGGTTTTTTGAAAATAGTTGGTTTGGCCATTAACTTTAATTTCCGACGCTTTACTTCACCGCTGTAAACCATTTCAGGCTCAAAATGGTCAGAACAAATCCGGAAAGTACATTTATCTTTCTTTTCAATTATTAGTGTAATGGCAGCTTCAATATCTTCAAATTCGTCTCCACTTGCTAAAAGCCATTCTTTTATTCTCTCAGGACTCCTTGGGAAACTAAAGAATGTGCAATTTGTTTTTGTTCCTTCATGACTGTTTCTGCAGCCCATGACAAGGCATCTTGCCATTTTTGATCTAATTAAAGATAAGAAGGTGGACTTTAGTTAATTTTATGATTTAATTAAAATTCTAAATACCAAACCCATAAAATATTAAATTGAATTTCAATTCCTAAAGTTCACTGTCGTCTGTGTAATTGAAAACGCACAATTTTCCACAAATAATGTAATTTTTTTGTGAATAACAGAATTTGCCACCAACACTTCAGGCCACCTAATTGGTCCGCTTGTCGTGTCCTTATTGGCCTTCGTAATTCCAATTTTTACTTTGCATTTCACGTAAGAAGACAATGTCTTAATTTCAGCACTAAGTATGGCTCCAGCGGGTGACTACAATACATCCATTAGAACCACAACATGGGTTTAAAAGAATATTTGTTACAATAACTGCTGCTGGATGTCCTTACGCTCTGCCTTTGTATTTCCAAAGTCAGATTTCCACGTCATCTTCCGGCGCCGGTATCATTACGCGGGGCGCAAGGGAGATGAAGAGGAAGCACTCAGGGGAGAGTGCTCCCTCGTGCACCGGCCAGCCTGACTGACTGCCCGCCGGGTGACCGCTCCCCCAGGAGCCCAGCAGCACCACTGGACCCCAGGGAATCCCCTCAGCACTCCAAAAGATAAGGAGGCTGTGGGGATTAAATTAAAAAAAAAATGTGTTAGTGTGTGTGTGTGTGTGTTAGTGTTACTGTGACTGTTACTGTGTGTGTTAGTGTGTGTCTTACTGTGTGTTACTGTGTGTGTTAGTGTTACTGTGAGTGTTAGTGTGTGTGATAGTGTGAGTGTCTGAGTATGTCTGTTGAGTGTGTGTCTGCTAGTGAGTGTCAGTGAGTGTGTTACTGTGTGTGTCTGTTACGGAGTGTCAGTGAGTGTGTTACTGTGTGTGTCTGTTACTGAGTGTTTGTGTTACTGTGTTTGAGCCTGTTTGATGTCTGTTAGTGAGTGTGTGTTTGTCAGTGAGAGTGTATGTTTTGTAAGTGAGTGTGTCTCTGTCAGTAAATGTGTGTGTCTGTTAGCTAGTGTGTATGCATCTGTTTGTGAGAGTGTGTGTGTGTGTCTTCAGCACTTACCTTTCTCCAGCGCCGGACTCCCTTGGCGCTGGGGATCCCTCCGCCGCTCAGCTCCGAATGCGCATGCACGTCAAGAGCCGTGCGCGCATTCAAACCGCCCATAGGAAAGCATTACTCAATGCTTTCCTATGGACGTTCAGTGTCTTGGAATCGCGGAAGCTCCTCTAGCGGCTGTCAGTGAGACAGCCACTAGAGGCTGGATTAACCCTCAGTGAAACATAGCAGTTCCTCTGAAACTGCTATGCTTTCAACTGCAGGATTAAAACTAGAGGGACCTGACACCCAGACCACTTAATTGAGCTGATGTGATCTGGGTGTCTGTAGTGGTCCTTTAAGTGTGTGTGCATCTGCATGCACTGGTGTACATACCGTGGTTGCAGCCCTGCAACCCCTGCGACCAGGTGCCTGCCGCCATGTGTTGCGGCCCCGGCCTGCGCAGAGTAAGCGTGCGGGGGGGGGGCCCACAGATCAATTTTCGCGCCGGGGCCCCATTGGTCATGTGTACGCCACTGATTCCAGCACAGCTGTCTCACACGCACCACAGTGATAACATAGACAAAAGATAATGTATATACTGCTTACATCCCTACAATCTATGGTGAAATGTCAACCAACATAGACATAGGCACGATAACATGTAATCCCTAAAATATATGTTGCTGGTAAAATGACAAAACATCAATCTGATGCATTCCCTGCTCTGGTGCATACGTCTATGTTTGGTGACGTGGACCCGAACATAGACAAATGCACCAGAGAAAGGAATTTCCTTTACTCATCAATTAATGATCAATTTGTTATAAGACCAGGTCATAGAAAGTAAACTCTGTTGAGTAGTGTGGAGTGTCTATTTTATATATGTGTGATGTATTCTAAAAGAAGGAAATCATTTCAATATATATTATACATATATAATGCATTTAAATGATTTAATTCTAAGTGTACTTATGCTGAAATCATAGATGCAATATATATGCATGATATATTCTAAATTTAATTAAATTAATAGGATCAAAAACACTGAGCTGACCCGCTGCATCCACATTCTCCGCCTCTGCAGGCAGGTAAATTATAGCAGAGTAGGCACTGTTGGGTAAGCAGGTGCCTACTCTGCTATAACAGCAGCATGTACTTGTGGCTTGTCAGTACACAAAGACGGTCCTTGTGTGACGCAACTTTGACATGCTTGTCCTCGTGTGTCTTCTATTCACAAATATATTGTTTGATGGTCTGAAATGATATGGTCCAACTTTGGAAATGTCCCAAATGGGACACGGGTGCATGATGACTAACAGTGTAAAATCAAAATAAGGAACAGTGGAATGTGCATACTCCAAATCATATTTTTTAGCACCCTGACACCCCAACACACCTATACATGTATGTTATCCTTGTGCTCAGGTGATGATGCAGAACACATAGGGCTGTTTTTGGGCAGTAACCCTAAAACTTCTACGTACATTGATACTTTGAAAAGCTATGTGACTTATATGATCACCAATTTTTATTTATATGGTTTAATTTGATGTAGATTGTTGGTATAATGCCTGCATGAAATTATTCATTATAACACATGGTTCAGATCTTCAGTTGTCATTATGTTTAACATATATACTTGTGAAGCTGTTGTTTTGGGTTGATGACAGATGTCGGTGTTACAATGTGACTTTTTATACTTTTCATATATTTATTTTTGGACATATAAAAGTGCTACATGTGCTTATAGCCCTGTAATCTTCCACATGAGGTAAGGAAATACTACTATTGTGCATTTATAAATTGTGGAAACAATTCTAAAAAGTCTTGGCACTTGTGTTTGTGGCAAGTTTATAGTTTTGTAACAGATTTTGTTGTTGATAGTTAGTCAATGTAATTTCTTTTTACATTACTGCATCATATGTGTAAATTATTTTAATTATAAATTAGGTGAAATCATGGGAAAATATCTATCTTTATAAATTACTTATGAGGGCGAGAAATAAAGTATATGATATGTGTGACTACAGTCAATGAGTGAGAAGGAAATTACATCAAAATAATCAAAAAACTAGATTAGAAAATAGCCCTGGTCACAATGTTAGGGTAATAGGAAAACGGCCTGATCAAAAAGGGGTTGCAAAGTGTGTGAGTCGCTGACTGTGATTGAATATGTATTTTCATTGTGACTGTGTGTCTGTAAATGAGGGTGAATATGTTTTTTTCTTTGATTGTGTTTATGTATGCGTGTGTCAGTGTGCGTATCCGTGACAGTCAATGTTAGTGTGTGTCTGGAGGTGAATGTTTGTGTCTGCCAGCGAGTGTATGTATGCATGTCAGTGAATATGCATGTGTGTCTACATTGAGTGTTTGTGTGTCTGTCATTGAATGTGAGTGTATATGTAAATGTGAGTGAATTAGTGTGCATGCATTGAGATGTGTTCTCAATCTATCTGTGTGGGAATGTATGTATGTGCAAGCATCATTGAGAGCGTGTGTGTTTCACGATGGCACAATTTGAATGTTTTTTTTGTGTGGGGTTGAGTTGAAGGGTTTGGGCATGCCTCGGGCAGCTGAAAAACATAAGACACCACTGGTTTTGGTACCAGAGTGCAATATAGTGTTCAGAATCTAATGTTGTTTTTCAAAAACTATATTGTAAGTTCAAAGCATATCTATGTAAATTACAAAAAAGAAATCTTTATATTTTTACCTACCGTGGTTCAAAGCACACGTATCAAATATGAAAAGTCAGACACAGGAGAAAGATACACTGTGAAAGAAATAAATAAAAATTAGATCTGTTCTGAATAGTAGATATTCCAAATGTATATATTAATTAAAGGCATGCCACATTTAAAATTATTATTAATAATTAGCTTTTCCAAAAACGACTAAGGAAAAAATTGATTTTGCATTACCAAAGTTTTATTTCTAGATTTCTTATTTATTTCTTGTGAAATATAAGTCAAATATTTTACACATGAAGGGTGCCTTGATCAACACAGATACACAATCTCAATATTCAAGGAACAATTGAAGTGCACAGGAAATATACCAGCATATCACTGTTGAGTTAATTACCCATGAGGTAATGCTGGTGTGGCCCGCACGGTTTCACGGGTCCACTGGAGCACATAAGTGATCCTCGCCAGGAGTCCACACTGGATGCTTATTGAGGTTGCTAAGTTTACCTATTCTGAGTGCCAGAGGGAGGGTGTTTATCAATATGGATACATTGTTAATGTTGAAATATCTTGCAATGGTATTTGTTAACAATGTTAATATTATTTCTGCTCTAACACATGAGAATTATTAAGGAATATTAAAAATATTAACACATAGCCAGTAGTGACAGTTGTCCTGGAAAAGGCTGCGCTGGACTTCTGAGATTCCTGGGCAGCAGTTTTCAAGCACTGAGAAACAGAGTGGCTGATACTTCAAATCCAGCTATGGATTTGTTGCAGCAGTGACATTTTTGGACAATACCTAAGGGCACGCACAGGAGAGGAGCCAGCGGTAGCCTGCTGCACAAGACACCGGCAAGCTATGCTCCTGAGCACCCTTGAGCACTGGAGGTTGGGGGGAGGGGGGGGGGGGGAGGGGGGGGAGGGGGGGGGGGAGCATGCACAACTACAGAAACGAGAAAAAACATAAATGAATATCAAAATATCAGAACCACAAGAAACAAATTCAATTTTTTGATAGTTAGGACTTTAAAATAAATTTGATGTTAGTAATGCACTCACCAAATATGGAGTATTGAAGAATTTTGCAATCTTCTGATCAATCTTCTGAAAAACAATACATAAATAAGTATTCAGTTTTTATATTGTATAAACTAACAGAGCATGACTTAAGATATATTTAATTAAATATTATATGACCATTCAATACATGACAGTAAACAAAGGTTTTATGTCAGTAAACATACATAATAATAGTTATTTTTTAAATACGCTATAAACATTTGAAAAATTAAATACATTAATCTACATTATCATAATAAATTTGAATGTACAATACATAAGAATAATGATGTTAATTATTAAGAATAACTGCAATAAATTTACTAAATAATATTATTAATATTATTAATAAAATAATGGATTTATTGTGAAATCAGAGCAATAATATAATAATTACATTTTAAAACTATTTAATGGAAGTTAATTATGATAATAAAAATGGACTTACTGTAAAATGATGCTTGAGATAGGTCCTCTCCAGGTGACAAACGAATCAGTGACCCCAGAAGAACTTCTTCATTCAAATCTTCGTTTCTTCAGCCACAAATGGCCTCCGAGGAGTCTGTGTAAGCTGTGAACGCGCTCTAGCGCGTTCACAACTCTCAGCTGTCTAATGCAGGCGCGCTCACGTCGGAGCTCCCTGCATTAGACCCACGTGATGTGCGACGTCCTCAAACAGTGCGTGGGGGCGTCGCACGTCGTAACTCACCTTTCCTCTCCTATAGATGCGGAAGCACCATCTAGCGGCTAGAGAAGAGAAGGCAGCTGGAGGTGGGAATTTCAATTTAATCAAAACACTGCGGTTTAGCAAAAACCACAGTGTTTTGACAAACTTGGTTAAGGGTAGAGGGTCAAGGCACCCAGACCACTCAAATGAGATGAAGTGGTCTGGGTGCCTAGAGTGTCCCTTTAAGCCAATGTTCTACCCAAGAACAAGCATTTTCATCTAGACTGATTTCCTTGAGTTTGAACACTAATCTGTTGTGTAGAACTGTATCAAATGCCATGGCAAAATCCAAATAGATCACATCCACTGCAACACCCTGATCTATACTTTTACTTACTTCTTCGTAGAACGCAATCAAGTTAGTTTGACATGACCTGTGCTTCATAAAACCGTGCTGATTTTTGCTGATAACCATGTTCTTCCCAAGGAATTCTTGAATATTATCCCTTAATAACCTTTCAAATAATTCCCAGCCACAGAAGTTAAGCTCACAGGTCTATAATTTCCAGGCAAGGATTTTGAACCCTTTTTGAATATAGGAACCACATCTTCCTTCCTCCAATCCTCCAGAACACTTCCTGAAAGAAAAGAATCTTGAAAGATTAAAAACAGAGGTTCACTTATTTCTACACTTAGTTCCTTAAGTACTTGTGGATGGATACCGTCAGGCCCTGGAGCTTTGTTTAAATTAACTTTCTTTAGTTGCTGCAGCACCTTGTCTTGAGTTAACCAATTACAATTATTCTGCAAGTTTTTAGTAGCAATCATTTGCACATCTATTGCCATGGGTTCTTCCTTAATATATACGGAGGAGAAATAGTTATTTAAAATTCCTGCCTTTTCCTGGTCTTCATTAACTAACACCCCGGTTTCAGTTTTTAGTGTACCTACACTTTCATTTTGGGTTTTTTTAGAATTTATGTACTTAAAAAATGCTTTGGGGTTGGTTTTGCTCTCTGTAGCTATCATTTGTTAATTTTGAAGTTTAGCAAATCTAATTGCCTTTTTGTACGCATTATTTGCTTCCTTATATCTTTTATAAGATGCATCTGATTTGTCCGATTTAAATGCTTTATGTGACAAAATAGATACATAAAAATGGTCAAATACCTTTCGTAGTGTTCTTTGGCATCTCCATAATGTGTGTTCTCTTTTCAGATACAATTGATGTATGATGATTTGCTTTTATTCAAATGGTATCAGTCATCTGGGGTGTTTGGATGTGTAACCCCAACACCCTTATTTTTGCTAAGAATAATTTCCATAAAAATGGTGGGAAAAACTGCTATAGAAATCTCTAGAATCTCTAGATTGCTAATGAGATGCTGACATGGAAATGGTATAGCCCATGCACCCCTCCCGTCTTCCTGACTGTAGTAATGATAAGAGAGAAAAAGTATAGGCCACTCTCCTGGAAACTGATGGTGCAAGCTTTATTCAAGGGTAAGCTATCCACTAAAAATTAGCTCAAATTAGCTGACCGGATCATAGTGTGGAACCTGTGTGCTGGGTTTCTTATTTCTTGTTGTAATGATGGGACCCATTGAAACTTCCTGTATTGTCTGAAAGCAAGATGTGAGCTTACATTTTCAGCAAATTTACAGGCATTATATCAGTGACTTGTGGGGATATTTATGGGATAATAATAGTAAACAGAGAGAATTTCCCACTATTTAAATTCTCCGATCCCAAAGAACGTATCGTGTAAGTGAAATGTATACCATATAAATAAAATCACAAATTGTTTATAAAAATAGATACAGTTTATTTTTAACAATTTAAATAATAATAATGAGTAACATGCATGACAATAATCAATGAATATTCAGTATAATATGAATATGCAATACAATATGGTAATATAAAAACATCCCCCAATGGTTAAGACAGTTTAGAATCTACAGCATTAGCCGTCAAGACCAGATTTACGACTTTCTTCACAGAGGAAGAATGTGAAAGTTTCACAGAGAGAACAGAATGCAGCGTAAGGTCGTAAAAACTTTAGCTGACAGAATAACCCTTTCAATGCTGGCTAGACCTCTTCTAGGCATTTAAGATCTATTCTTATGTAATTTTAAATAAAATAACATTTAAACCAGGCATTAGTCATTTCCTGGATCCATCCAATGAGAATCTACATGTTCTATAAGCTGACATTTTTTTAAATTTGCCTAAACAGATGTTTAATCTTATTTTATAGCAAATCAATACAGCTGGATAAATATCACGATATGCTAACATGTGATATGTCACATAAATACAGAATCATTGTTTTTTTATCTGCAGAATAAAAAAAATTGAATAATGTATTTCTTATTAACAAAGACTTCTAAATATCGAAATCTGATCGTGATTTATCCAGTCATATATCATGCTACTAGAAAATATTAATTAATTTAAATTAATTAAATGAAACCAGTATAATTACCAGTAAGTAGATATTTTCATCAGATTGGTAGGTAGTCTCAGGAACTTGTCTGTCATGGGTCTCTTTCTCTGCATGGAGTGTAAGAGTTTCTGAGTGTCATAGGCCTCTCTGCATTGTCCCCGACTGCTCACTTCTCTGCTTCCTTTGCATGCCCTTGCATCTGCCTTGATCTTTGATTGCTCTGATTGCCGATTGCCTGATTGCCCTGATTCTCTGAATGACATCTCTCTTCCCTTTGTCTTAACTTTTAAAGGAACAGATTCTCTGTTCGTCACCAGTTGGTAGACCAATCACAACACTAGGGGTGTGATTATCGTTTAGATAGCAACTTAATATTTGGCCTATAGATGGCAGTCTTGTCCCACTAAACATACCTATCCAGGAAAGAGTTAACTTTTCCTGGTGGCTCTTTTGACGTCATTTTGGCTTATCTATATGTTTGCCATAACTTACGTTTTCTTTCACTTCAAAGGGTCTTTCTCAGTTTTGTCCAGACTATGTGTCTGCAAATTCTGCTATAATTTCTAATATGACAGTTTGTGAACTAAGTTTCACCTTAAATTACAATGGGAATCTTGTACATATAGAAAGTAAAATTAAATTATTTAATCTTCTCTGTCACAAATGTCTGGGTTTAGAATGTATTCTATTCCATTAGCAATTTAGACAGTCTCTTATCACTTGGTTTGTTCATACTATACATTCCATTCATCTCTGGTAAGGCGGTCAGTTTTACAGAAGGGATAGAAATCTTGTGTCTTTTGTTAGCTTGAAAATAACAAAATGGAGTCTGGTCTGTTCAAAGTGACTCCAGAATATACACTTTTAATTTCTATCATAGCACAAAATGTCTGCCGATATAAATACCCTGACAGACTAATGGCTTCTGACAGAGAAATTAATTCCTCTACAGGCCGGTAGTAATAACTAGAGTATAAATGTTGGTGAGTGAGGGTTTACAGACTAGTGCTGTAAAAAATATATGGAAAAAAATACGTTTATATTCAATTTGGGTGTTAAAGGGGCGAAATGTCTTGTGAAAATTTGAAAAGAAGTTCTGAAATGTGAAGATTTTTTATGAGTTGAACAGCATATTCTGAACTGAACCTTTAACACAAATTGCAGAATAATTTGCCTTGCATTTGTTGGTGTTTCTCTAACGAGACATAATCCATTGATGCACCAGAAACAGTGAGTAAAATACACTGCAAAGTGCTTTGAATATATGAATCAATACAGTTTCCGAGTGAAAGTAAAATAGACACATTAAGTGCCGTCTGTTTATAAATATAAAATATCCTTGTAAAAGGGAATTTTATCCCTTTGCTTAATTAATTCCCTTCTCTCTAGACCTCTCTCATGCACTTTGGGGACTTTCTTAAATTTACTATATGTACTGAATATTGTGCAAATACCAAAGTGATTAGCAGCTGGAAACTGTCACTAGGAAATTAAACGTCAGACTTTTTCTAAATAGCCTAAGCCAGGGGTAGGCAACCTTCGGCATTCAAGTAAGTTGTGGAGTTAATCTCCACTGATGCTATCTCAGTATTATTGCCTAAGGTTTTCAAGAATCTCAGATACCATTGGATAATTTACTAAAAAAATAAAATTGCACTACAGACATCTCACTTGAAAACTTTGCAGCCAGAATATACAGAATAAACACAGCCCCAGCACATAATTACAATTATCTCAGTATGTGCAGTTTATGCTGCAAAGTTTGCAAGTAAGTTGCCTATAGTGCACACCAAAGCTATGTGCCTAGCAGAACAACAGGATCCGCCATCTCTAGATAGTGAAGCTAATGACTTTTTATTTCAATTGTTGGAACTATGTTTTGTTTAAGGACACCATACAGACAAATCAAAAGGATTATCATGGTGTTGTATGTGGCTCCATCGTATGTCATCAAATATGTGAATCAATTTGAGAGTCCGTTTGTATATCTCAATGCTTTTTTCATAGCCCATGTTGAGACCCAGTGGTGTGTCAGGGTATCTCCACTTGCAGACATTTTTGTGTAAGATAGAAATTAAAAATGTATACTGTAAGTCACCATTAAGCAGATGTGACCATTTTGTAACAGAATACAAAAAGACATACACATTTTTTTTTATCTGTGCCTCTATTCACTTAAACTCTGGAATCGGGCTAGCGTAAACATTGAGCAGAGATAAGACTCGCTACAAGAAGGGGGATTGAAACAGCCCAGAGACACACACACACACATACATATATCCATATAAACTAACTATAATTATGTTTATATATATGTATAGTACTATGTTAATAATAGTGAATATTCATGGATAGAATACCTATGAGGAAAGTCATTATTATTATACACTAATATTAGTGGAATGTGTGTAAAAGACATGTATATATCACATGTTGTCACATTATTAAGTGCTACACACATAGTTTCATACAAGAGCCAGACGAGGGATTACAAGTAACAGATAACACTAAAAGTAATTAATTTTCCTTTTTAAAGTTAAAGAATGGATACAGTACCCCATTATTAGAGAAGGTGAAACCAAGTCTAAATTTTATGGCCCAAAAAGTAGACAGTAAGTCTGCTAAAAAGAACAAAAACTCTTTAAAGAATTGACAGGTTTTTGATGAACGGTACCATAAAAGATAAGACAAATTACCTCAAATACATCATGAAATTCAGTTAACATCTTAGACAAAGTGGTAGATGGAATTGCTGACGAGAATTTCTTGTGGTGTTACTACGCCATCTATTGACCAAAGTCTAGATGATAGCCTGTAGAAAAGACATGCCCACTTTACACTATTGCCCACTTTAAACTAGTGACGTAAAGAAAGCTGGTCCTTTAAAAATGGAGGATAGTTGAAGAGAGGAGATTTGAAATCTGGAGCAGGAGCTGGACACACCTAACTTTCTGTATCTCTTTCAATTAATTTTGGGACTCTGAAAAATCTAACACTTGTCTTTTTCCAACTGAAACATTGAAATATTCTTAATCAGAACTCTAACAACTTTCCTATTTTTCCCAATTCTTCTCCCATACTTGCATTCACAATTCATGGGATATATCTCCAAGCCTAAAATAAATTCTACCAAGAAAGCTGGTAAATATGCTGCTTTTATTTAATTTAATTTAAATTAATAATTTGTACTAAAAGCAGAAATATACCTGGATAAAGGCTGGTTAGATTTAAACTATTATGAAATCATAATTAACTAATGAAATATATAGTTATAGAAGTTCTTTACTGCAGAAGGAATAAATGACAATATATTTACTGGTAATTTGCCAAGTTTAGCATACAGTCTATCATCCAGAGATATTGACTTATCTGAACTTAGGGATAGTAATCTTTAATCAGGAAAGGTGAATCTTCTGCAAACATCAAATCTGGTTAGAATTATTCCTATTGGTTATTAGATGAGAATAAATGGTTAACTGATCTGGTAGGAGAATTATTGTATTTGTCATTGCAATATAAAATTTATTTTTCCTGTGAGAATTGTAGCCGTCAGTGAGTGAGTTAACTCAGTGTGATTTAAACTGTCAGCCAAAGTTTGTTTTTTTTTATTGCTTTAATCTGTGCTGCTGAGAAAAATTCTGTGTTAAGGAATGTCTAGCTAATTTCAAAGCGAAGTGTCCTGTCGTAAATCCGTTGAAATTCACATCTATATGGATAAAACAGTTGCTATTTAGCTATCTGTGATTGTGTTAAACTGATGCCATATTGTATACTTATGTTGTACCTAAATATTCACTGGTATTGTCATGCATGTTACATATTCTTATTATTATTATTAATTATTGTCACAATAAATAATATTTTTATAATTAGTTTGTGATTGTGTGAAATACAAATTTTCTAATAAAATGTACTCCGGAGTCTATAAGAGTTAAAATAGTGGGTAGCATTATTATAGCAGAAAAAACTACTAATAGTGCAGTATGTAACAAGTGAAAGTGGTTCTAGTAGATCTAAGGTCTATGTAGTCCAACTCACGTTTAGTAGAGCTAAAACCAGCTCTAGTATGGATAGTGTACAGTGGTACAATCCCCACTTATAGGATACGTGAAGTGATGTACTTTGGCAGATGCCACAGCAATATGAAGACCATAGAAACAAAATGAAACAGCAATAGTGCTCACTGTATATAAAAGACCAGGAGTATTAAAATAACAGTTGTTGCAGGGGAGTTAATGCTTTCCCGGCCCTTCAGACTAAATACCACTTACCACCCAGAGCCATATTCCAGTACCTGCAACTGAAATCCTTCCTCACGGGAGCACACACGCAACCCGTAGCAAACCCCCAGGACCGAGAAATAGAACACATATGCATGACCCCCAAACCCCCCACGAAAATACTCTCACGCATATACAACGCATTTCATAAAAATGAACCGAAAGAAATTGAGACACACCAAGAGGCATGGCACAAGGAACTAGGGCGCACGTTCACACAGGACCAATGGACCAGGGCCCACAACATACACAAGGGCAACACACTGTGCACCACACACTTGGAAACCATCAGAAAACTCCAATACAGGTGGTACCTTGTCCTGGAGAGGTTAGCACGAGTGTTTCCGGGCTCACCTAATGTATGCTGGAGATGTGGTAAACACGGGGGGTCTATGACCCACATTTGGTGGTCATGCAGCGCCCTATGTCCATTCTGGGAAGGGGCCCAGGCCATGGTACAAAGGCTGTTTGGAAGGGCTTGGACCATACAGGTGGAACAGTGTATCCTTTTTATTTAACCCACACCCTTAAGCAAAATAGAAGAGCGACTGTTATTCCACCTGTTAATCTCGTCAGTAACACTTATAGCCAGAGCCTGGAAATCCCTGACGATACCCACAATGGGAAATCTGAATACGCAAATTTCCCTGAACTGGAAATACGAACTCATGGCCAACAAACATCTCACCCCACGAAAACACACTAGCCTAGCCGGAGAGAGAGGTGGGAGAAATTTAGAGAACATGAGGCGGGTGGTGACACAGGGGGGTGAGGGCGGGAGGTTCTAACCAAAACTGAGTACCAATAGGGACGACCAACACCAGAAAGGGACACTTAGCAATAATAGCCGGGTCACATCTCGGTGTCAGAAACACCGCAGCCAAAAGATAGCAAGTAGCAGGAGGTGGCAAAGATAGGGTAGCCAAACACAGGTATCGAGCTCCCTAACAGACAACAACGGGAGATGTTTAGGATGCTTATGATGTTTATGGTGAACTGTACAATGGTTTATGGATGTTAAGCATGTGCAACACCCCAATATGTAATCACTGTACCTGCAATTTCCCCCTTTTTCTTTCTGCACCCTGGCGAGCAGGCGCCAACCAATTGATATGGCAAAGAAAATAAAAACACCTTCAAATTGAAAAAAAAAAAAAAAATAACAGTTGTTTACTCACATTTAATTGAGCAGGTGAGACGCGTTTTGGATATTTTTATCCTCACTTACTCAATAAAGAAAGGAACCACTTTTCTGCCATTAAGAGAGTTGACCTGCTGCAAGCCAGTAGAACCAGAGCACAATGCACTAGAATGCCTTTTGTCTCAATTTACAACGTATTTATTAAGAACAATGCACAATGTCAGAATATTGATATCGACAGACATTTTGTGCTAAGATAGAAATTAAAAGTGTCTACTGCCAGTCACACTTAAAACCAAGCTGACTCCATTTTGGATCTTCAGGCTAACAAAGACACATAATTTCTTCTTGCTTTCAGTGACTCTAGCCATCAGCCTGTGCTAAGGAATGCGGTATGTAAACACAGCAATGATGGGGGTGGAATACAACCCAGAGACATGTATATACATTATATATATATATACACATCAAACTACTATATACTTACTTTACTATTATATTAATTGCATATAATCAGTATTATGTTAATAATACAGACCATTCATTGATAATATCAATGAAGAAATACCATATTATTTAATAAATATTAGTGGAATAGAAAAATAATGTCTCACAGCTTCACAGAAAGCCAGACACCAGTGACCAGATAAGACTCAGTAATGGTAAGTAATGGTAAGTACCCAGTAAAATAGGGGGAAATTAAGGTTAGACGTGTCAGAAAATAGAAATATGACAGATATTGCCGCCACAATGTCTGAGACAAGACTAGGAAAAACCAAAGAAATCCTTTGAACTGACAGCAAATTTAAGTTATGGCAGTCATTTTAGATAAGCCAAATTACATCAGAATCATCATCAAAATAAGTTAACTCTTTTGAGAACACAAAATTTTGGTGATAAAAGAGCACCATCTACTGACCAAAAACTAGATAATACTAGATAAGATAGACACACCTTCAATGTCCTATTGGCCTTAACAACTAATGACGTACAGAGAGTCTGGCCCTTTAAAAAGTTAGGAACAAAGGGAAGAGAGACATTCAGATTCGGATTTACATTCAGATTCAGATTCACATTTGCAGAGAGATTCAGGACACTCTGGGACTAACACTCAACTCTCAAACTCTCTTGGACACAGCTGAAGAAACACTTCCTAGACACTTAGAATTGTACTATTACTTTCTAACCAACATCTCTTTTTCTATCACATGCACACCTCCTTCCAAACATGAACCACACTTCCATTCATTCCTGGGACTACCATATTCATTCCTGGGACTACTTATTTGATAAGAGCATCTGCATAACTGGTAATTATGCTGGCTCTATTTAATTAATCTAAATTAATTAAAATATTTACCAATAGCAAGATATATGCCTGGATAAATCCTGGTCAGATTCCATAATTGAAAAATCTAAAGAATATATAGTTATAAACATTCCATTCTGCAGGTGGAATCAAAATAATTATATATATGGATGATATGTGTGAAGAAAATTGACTTTATTTCGACATTTTCTTCTATATTCGTGTGTTTTCAACATTTTGTTGTATACATATTGGTTATTAGTTCGGCAGTTTGAAACTACCAAACACCGACCACCCTCCTGACTTGTTAAGTTTGTTAAGTTCAAAAGTACCGTTGATTAAGTGTTCCCTGGGTGGCCGCTGTTCGTATAGCCGAAAGCCACGTGGAAAAGAAAACTGCGGCCATCTTGTTCGCACGAGGGGAGTCAGCGGGACTTGGTCGTCGACACCAGCTTCTCCCACTTACCGAACAGCCAGAAGAGCGGCATTCGGTAGTTATGTTCGTGCAGACAAGGGGAACAATCGCTGCTATGAGCCAGGAGGATCTATTCTGTATTTTGCTCGCTTTTCACCTTTTTCCCAATTGACCGACTGCACACGCTGAATTCGTGGAACTGTTTTGGGCAGGAGCCTCGTGTGTGGTCGGTAAAACATGACTTCCACACTTTTCAAGAACCCCTGAACCGATCTGGGTGAAATTTGGATATGTTTGTCCCCCAGATCGGGGCTATCAGGGGATATGTATTTTGTGGGGATACCTTGTGGGGAAAGGGGTGTTCTAACTTTTGGGGAAAATGTGTGCCCTTTGACTGGAGATAATTGATTTATTCCTTAACTTATCTCAATATCTCCCAGGCAGAAGGCAGGCGTGTACTAGTGAAATACTGTTAAATGATTGGTTAATGTATTTGTTTGCTGTGGGAGGTCCTCTTGCAGGAGGATTTCTCATAAAAGCCAGCCTGTTTTCAATAAAGATCAGTTCTGTTACACCCTTCATGAAGTCTGGGCTCATGTTTGGGGAATATTCTATTTGCTGGGAAGAATCGTCTTGGAAGCTGTATTCATCTCTACTATTCCTCTACTCCCTGCTGTAGCTATAATCACTTAGGCTCAGCTGTTGGGAAAGGAATAGAAGGCAGCAGTACCATAACCACTGCAGGTCTGAACAATATGTTTATCACATGTTAGCATACCACTGTTTTTATCCAGGTGTATTGATTTGCTCTGAAATAAGATTGTGTATCTTATGTAGAGTTAAATTCGGCTTTTGTAAAAATCTAGTAGATTATTCTTATTGGACGGTTCCATGGAATGGTTAATGATATGAACGTTATTTTAATTAAAAATAGCAATAGAGTAGGATATTATATGCCTAGGAGGATTAAAAAAAGGCCATTTTTAAATCGGGCAGTCTGGACGGCAGTTAGCTCCGCCCCTATATGGACGTCATGACACTGGTACGGAGAGAACGTCATGACGTCATTTACAATGGACGCTACGCCATGACGTCATTTTCAATGGACGATACACCCGACGTGACCGGAAGCCGGAACAAGGAAGTGGGATAAATCGAAAAGGCGCCAAAGGATGCCATTTAAACGGACGAAAAGGAAGATGAAAAATAACTCTTGAAAAAGGCGAATTGCCGAAACGCGTTGAGTTGTTTTATGTCCAGAGGACTTTATTTATGAAAGTAGTAACTTTTATTTTATTCATTTTATTTGTATCCTGGTACCCAGAGTGTGTCCAATAAAGCTTTTGTTTACAACACTTTTTGCATCCTGAGTGATTGGAACAAAGAGATCTAAGGACCAAGAGGGGATCCAATTTGAAGCACCAATATCCAGATACTGATGATATATGCTGTTAGTCTGAGCCAGCTTGCATAAGTGGCTCAAGACCATGTGAGTTGAACCAGTTAGAGACTATACACCAATTTATCTGTTACGTTATTACCCTATATGCACTTTATTCTTGCTTTCAGATTTTCGAGGAGCCTTTTATGTGCTAATAAGAGTAAATTTGTATTGAGTGCTCTCACCTTTCACCTTTGTTGATATATTGTATTATTATATGTGGATAAGTGACTCACATTTGGTGATTGGAGCACCGTGAAATCCATAATCTTCTAACCTTAATTATTTTTTATTATTAGTCAGCGTTGGAAGAGTTAACCAAGTGATCTAACTGTGAGACAAGATTTTATGGCTTCTTGCTGTGCTGTGTGAAGTTTCTGTGTTCTGTGTCTGTGAAATTGTTTACATATCGTAAATTTGTAAGTCTTGACAGTTGATGCTGTAGCCGTTGAATTTGTTTAAAACCATTGCCATTTTGTTGTATACCTATGTTATACTAAATATTCACTGATTATTACCACGCATGTTACATATTATTTTATAATGATGTCACAATAAATTATATTTTTATAATAGAATTTGTGATTTAATTGTATGGAGTAAAAATCCTCTAAAATGATGCC
This sequence comes from Pelobates fuscus, assembly GCF_036172605.1. NCBI lineage: Eukaryota > Metazoa > Chordata > Amphibia > Anura > Pelobatidae > Pelobates > Pelobates fuscus. The sequence continues at coordinate 56,437,960 of NC_086324.1, forward strand.
GTTCTCTAGGATCTAAGAGAATTAAAATAGTGGGTAATTCTCAAGATATCACATTTGATGTAATAAAAATTCTTAAATTAATTTTTGATAATTTTGATGAAAATATTATTTTTTATATTTATCACCCCATAAATATCCCCACAACATTCTGCGCAAACACTGGAATATTCTGAGCAAAACCTGTCCCACCTTTCCCAAGTTCCAGTGTTCACCACAAAACAATGAGCCATTCGTGCATTTGGTTCATAGGTTAATTAAAAATAGGGGCAAACCTACTGTTCCCCCTAGTCCCCACCCAGTGCCGGCAGGTGGGGCCCTAATTAGTAATGGAGGGGAACCTATTGTTCTCCACCAGTTCCCATCCATTGCTAGCGAGTGAGGGCCCTAAGTAATAATGGGGGACACACCTATTATTCCCCTCCTTCCCTCACCCAGTGATGGCGGGTAGAGTCCCTAATTAATATTGGATGAAAACTTATTGTTCTCCAGCCCCCACCCAGTGCCAGAGGGTGGGGGCCCTAAGTATAATGGAGGGGAATCTATGATGACCCGAAGTAACGAAAGGAGGGGAACCAACTGTTCCCCTCCCCATCCCCCTTTTTATTTGGCCTTTTGGGGGGCTGAAATAAGAAGATTGAAGAAAAAAATAAGACATCTAATGGCAAGTATGAATGTTTTATTTTAAAGGTATTTAGTTTATGGTCCCCCCTCTTTACTATTATTAGGGTGAGGGGGTAGGTAGTGTATTTATTTATGGGGGGGTGACTAGGGACATGGGGTCCCCTAGTCACTGGGAAGATGACTAGGGGCTTGGGGAATCTCCTAGTCACTGGATGGGGGGTTATTTTTTACTATTAGCCCCCACCAGGTGGGGTGGGGGCTGGGGGGAACAATAGGTCCCACCCCCAATTACTTAAGACCTCCAACCGCCGGTAATGGATGGGGGCTGGGAGGAACAATATGTCCCCCCTTATTACTTAGGGCCTTCACCCGCCACTAATGGGTGGGGGCTGCGGAGGAACAAGAGGTTCCCTCGAATAATTACTTAGGGCCCTCATCCGCCGGCAATGGGTGGGGGCTAGTGGGAATAATAGGTTCACCCCAATTACTTAGGGCCCCCATCTGCTGGCAATGGGTGGGGGGTTGGGGGGGACAATAGGTCCCTTCCCCATTATTACTAAGGCTCTCCACCCACAGGCCATGGGTGGAGCTGTGGGGGAACAATAGGTTCCCCCCAATTATAACTAAGGCCTCCCACATTAGGAACATTAGGCTCCCTGCAATTACTTAGGGCCCCAATCCGCAGCACTAGGTGGGGGCTGGTAGGGAACAATAGTTCCCCCCCTTTTTTAATTAGGGCCTTCCCCATTTAGTTTAATAGCCACCACTTGCGGGGGCTGGAGAGGGACACTATGTCCCCCCCCTTATTAATTAATTAGGGTTTATTTATATATTTTTACATGCCTCTACTTGTGGCATAGCAAGTAGGGGCAGAAGGGAAGATATGACCTCCTTTATTTACTAAAACTAAGTATTTTTACTTAGTATTACTTAGTATTAGTAAAGTTGACTGAAAGACCAATTTTGGTCTTTCAGCTTTTTAGTAGATAGCACCCTAATACTTGTGGGATTTAGGGGGCTATCTACTATATGCCTGCAGGATGCAGCCGCCACCCGCATCTGATCGGAATTTCGTTTACCGAATGGGCTATCTGAATCGCAAATAATGAACAAATTTAATCTGAAAATGAATGAGTTAATGGACTAAACTCGGTTCAGACAAAACAAAATGTCTTTTTTTCCAAATGCCGTCGGATGGAACAAAAATTTCTCCCATGCCCAAGCCTAGTTAAATCCCAAGTTTGGAACATTCCTGTGTCTCAGTTGCAACTCATGTAACAATGTACACATCCCAGATTGAGTAAAACCTATACAATCAGAATCTATAGGTGAGACCACCATGCACATGAAGTATCTCCTTAACCTCCACAAATCTACCAGCCGTACTAAGAATCTGGTCTTTTCATTACCTGAACACTTTACACACGGTGGTCACTCCACTTCTCAAATTTGTTTTCAGATGATTGATTCTGTGGGCATTTTATCAGAGAGAAGGTAATAGAAAGAAGGCTCTCAAAAAAGGGCAGTTTTGGATTCACACCTTAGACACTTCATCTCAGGGGACCGAAAGGGAATTTCATCTCCATCATTTTTCTAGTTAATAGACCATGAGCTTCCTGGTTTTCCATTTGATTTACTTTTTTTTGTTTTTTTGTTATTACTGTATATGCAATGCATTACTTTACCTGTTGGTTGTTATGGTTAGAGTATGTATCACTTTGTCTATGGTTTTGAATTTTTATCAAAATTATTCTATAGATAGGATTGTACTGTTACATGTGGATTGCCTTATATTCGTTTTATTATATGTTTTTATTTTGTTTCTCTGTTCATAACCAGATTACTATGATCATTTCAATAAGACCTATACACATGCCTGTAATGTATTCACTATTAGCTACTGATAGGAAGGAATAACTAGTGGTGATTTGTATGACCTGTATCCTCAGTATTTTGTTTGCCGATACATATGGTTGTGTGGTTGCTATGGCAACTCAAATACCAAGGGTTACTGAGTTTCTTGATTCATGTATACAATATTATATCATTATGTTTGTCCAAATAATTATTTCGTTGCAATTCCTTATGTTTATTATGTACAGATATTTATGGTTTTGTTTACAATTTTTTATCCCTGGTTACTATGACAACCTCTTTTTTGTTATCCTTTATAGCGGCGCGTGTCATTCTTATGGCCCTTGCACTCTACTAGATATTTGTATACTCTCTTATATGTACACTCTCTTATGTACACTTATATGCAGTAGTTTACACACTATTTTTCCTGATTTTTATTTGTCTTTTTCTGTTTTATTTATGATTTCTATGACTATTTCTGTCTACTTCTATTTTTTCCCGGTGGGTGTTCCATTGCATATTGACATCACACCTGAGATTGAGGCATCTATTTGGTGTTTTTTTGCTGATTACCAAAGATAATTAAATGCTTTATTCACTAGTGTTCTGTATGCACGATTAAGGCTCATGGCCGAAACGTTGTATTCTCTTTTTCTCCTTATGGTTAAATAAACTTTTTTTTTTGCACTGCATCGTGATGCCTGGAGACCACTGTCTATGGTGCTTGGAGTGTTTCTTTAATGTTTCGATCTACTTACTGGGTTAATTTTTTAAAACATTTTATACTACAAAGCTTGTCGTTTATACTTTGATGTTTTTATATAGAAACTGCAGTAAATTAGAGGCCAAAAATATGGCCTTAATTATAACATAAAAAACCCTCGAAGTGAATGTCCACGTGGAAGAACATATGTTCAAAAATCCAGATACCCAGCCAAGTAAGCACTTTGAGATAATACAGTATTCCAAATTCAGCTTACTTGAGTGTATTAAGGAAGATCCGCTCCTTAATGAGACACTCTCATTAAAAATTAACACACAAAAACTAATTTAAGAGGATGTAGGTAATATTTTATGCTCTATTGATTAAGGGAAGTTGTTTTTAGATGGCAAATTGGAAATGCTGTCAGGCAGACAAAAAATGATTTAAAGAAAAAAAGAACATTCATTGCTTACATGCCTAGAACCATAAGGACCATTATATACAAGGCAGGCTGAGTTTACCTTTACGCCAGGTGTAACGGCTACCACAGGCTGCATTGTCTGCAAACAGGTGCATGAGCTCAAACACAGATGGATCAGCTGAAAAAAAACGACTCACCTGTGTTTAAAAGGGAATTGTCACTTTTCTGGAAAATACACCATTTAGTAAAAACACTAGGAATCACCTATAACCTTTCCCCCCCTTTTTTATATGATGTTCAGTTTTCTTTTAAAGGGTTATTCAAATTCTTTTGAAGAGGAACCTGTCCTGTGTTAAATAAAAAAATGTGCCACAGAGGGATGCGGGAGGGTGGGAGGAAATAGAAATCTTCCCCTTACAGACACTCTGCCTGCAGGGGGAAGAGTTTCGCATCTGTTGGCAGTGTGCAGCGCATTAGCAGCCCAGAACAGAGTGTGGTGACCAATGTCACGTGTGCTGGGGGCGCAATTAGCCCTGTTCCAGATTTGTTCAATTCTCAACCATTTATTCTCCATGTCCTGCGCAGAGGGATGTGACATTAAAATAAGGTTTGCCATTCTGTTGGATTCCAACTCTAAAACTTAAGTCTGAGCAGAACCTTCCATGGGTGAAAAATGGGACTATTTAATAAGTGGGTGGCAAAGGACTTGGGGGCCACTAACCACTGGAGAGTACAATTTCAGGGAAAGTGGGCATGTCCACCCCCGTCTCCATTCGTGTTTGTAGTTCTACCTCTCCACATAATGGCCATGGGTGGTGTGGGGCAGAACAATGGCATGTCTATTACCCTTTTTAATTGTAGTAATACCCCGATGCCCATGGGTAGGGTATAGGGGTGCTGTAAAATGACTGGGCCACTCTCATTATTGTACTTCTATCCCCACCTGATCTGATGCCAATGGGTGAGTAGAGGGATAGACACTTGCCAACTCTATCCCTGCTTATCTTATTTGAAGACGTCCACCCACATCCCATGGTGAGGGGCATGGCGGACTAATTCTGCAATTATGGTGAAACATTATCAAATAATACAAAGCAAACATTTCTGGGCCTCTGCTTATGGCTCCATGAATTGAGACACCAACAGGCGAAGCAACCAGAAGCCGAAGATCAGACCAAGGAAGAGAATGGCATTGATGAGAAGCAAGAGGTTCAGGCATATATTATATGTATCTTTCCACTCTGTTCCAAGTGCAACTGTATGTAATCTTGGGGAATATTTGGACACATTGAAAAATGATAAGACCCAAGAGGTGACAGTTCTGCTTTAGTGAGTTGCAAACATTATCTAAATTAATGTAAAAGATTTTTAAGAATATATTTTCAATCTTGGAGGATCAAAAAGTTGGTAACTCATTTGGACATTTTGTCAACCACTAGATGTGCTTCAGCTAAAATAGTAAAGTGTCAATTGTAGAGACCATCTGATTGGTGCAGCACAGCGTTTTGGGCCATGCATGCGCACTAGCCTCCCAAACCTTTCCTAGTTCATCACTAGTGATATGGACACTATTGGATAGTGAAAGGATATTCCTGGGAACTTTGGTGTAAGATGGTAGGAATGGAGAGGACTCTTTCAAAAGCATTTGTTTTACTTCAAGAAGTTGGGATGACCTTCCCAAATGGAGTGTTATCAGCTGTGTAATAGGTAGAATTATGATAGAAAATTAAGTCTTGGCTGCACATTATAATGCAACAGAATGTGCGTTTAACATTACATCACTTATAGGGCTCTTACTGTTGTTGTTTATATACGAATACTTTCTTATCTTTAATATGGAAACAATTCATTTTACATCCACCATTCACAATGACATTTTAAAGTTTATATTTTTTTGAATTCAGAATGTACTTTTATTTATTTTGGACTATGAATGTAGAGACAGGTATGGTTGTATCATTATTATTCAAATATCAATGGCCCATGGGATGAATGATTTAGGATTGTCTTTAGGAATCTAAAAGAAAAAACAAACAAAAATAAAGATCTGTGACGTTAATTACCACGTCTTTGTAAATCATTATCTGTTGTTAAGCAATAACTTTATCAGTTCCATACAGCTGTATCTTCAGATTATTAGCTGTATTAATGCACTGTTCTATAGTTTAACAAAATACAATCATGATGATTCTATAGTATGCATACAAAATACAAATTAATTGCTATTATATTCCACTTTCGGGGGGGCAGGGGAGGGAGAGGAAGTACAGATGTATATTTTTTATAAATAGATCTTGCACAAAACTCTAGCTGTCAAATGTTTTTAAGAAAAAAAATGGCGATATTGGGGCTATTGCATCAATAACACTACAATAAACTATAGTCATTATGATGCATAGAATTCCTCTTTAATACCGTGTACATTAAAAAAAAACAAGTTGAAAACTAATCACCATCTTTGTGAACTGGTCAGCACAGGCCATTCTAATCTTCTCTGGGGTAGCAGGGCTGTTCAGCGTGAAAATATCAGACATCCCTCTTTCTTTTCTGGCAGAAACTATTGCATCTTTTATGGCAAAATACACAGAAGAACCCAGAAAGAGAGCTGGCTCTCCAATGCCCTGAAAGAGTAAAACAAATGGAATTATTATATTCAAAAAAGAAAGAGAAAAAAAATATAAGGTAAATAATCTTCGAGCTAATTAAACACAACGCCTTGGCCTTAAGGTGCACTTTAAGGCAGAAAGACTCATAAGACCTTCATTTGTATATTTTGCTCCAATTGTTTAATCAATGGAGAGTTTAAAACCTTGTATCTCCCTCAACTAATCCTCTAGTCTATCTAGTCATTGTTGTTTAACAGTGACCTATTCATACAATAGAAGGAGGTATACAAACAAAACCACTAAAAACAAACAAACAAACCTGATCCAAAACAACTAAGCGGAATAGGAAGTATTGCAGTAAAAAAAAAAAAAAATCATGTGAATTAAAGTTTTTATTTTGGCTATTTTAGCCAATAACATGACATTTACTTTGAATTCACGTTGCTTTAGATTCAGCATTAATATACGGTTATGGTTTTCAATAAAGGTAGGATTTTCAAGTGAATTTAAAGTGCACTGCAAAATTAAAGCCAAAGAAGTTTAACTGGAAGAATAACTGGAATAATAATAATAAATTCGCTGGCTCAGATAATTTTTAATAATTCAGCTATTATGGCCTTATATTTGAATTCACACTTTAGATAATAACCCTATGTAAAATACAATTTACAGACGTGTTCTAGAATTTCAACAAAACAATGTGTGATGCTTTGTTTTCTTACATGTGTTTTTGATATCATCTGGAGGCTACTAATATAATAATTGTATTAGCAGACACATGTATATGTCGTGTGTTATATGGGTTTTTTCACTAAAGTGAGAATTCAAAGTGAATTTGAAATGTTAATTAGCCAAAAAAAATAAATAAAAAAAACACAAGTAGCAAGAGAGGGTTCCCGCTCAGATCTCCAGCTGGTTTTAGCTCATCTTGTGCCATTACAAAGAGAACATATCTGAAGGATATCAGACTGGTCCCACCCGTACGGGCAGCCCAGATCCGAAATGCCAGCAAGTTAATTAGCCAAAGTAGCTGATCTGAAAGCACATCTGAGTAAAGATAATTTTTCCCATTTGCTATTTTGGCTATGGTTGGCACAAAGTAGCTTACCTTGGATGAATAGATAGCATAAGGGTTTTGTGATGAAGACAGCAGTGATACATTGAACTCTTGTGGTATATCACAGACAGTTGGGATCTTATATTGTCCAGGTCCCCGGGTGTGTAAAACTCCTTCTGGGGAATATTTCAACTCCTCTGTTGTGAACAATCCAATGCCCTGGACAAATGCTCCTTCAATCTGAGAAAATAAAGGATTACTGCATTCTGACTACTACAGTGAAGTTACTGGTCATTGAAGTTATTAAAATAAAACCTCTTTTAGTGTTTTTCAGATCAATATGCCATTAAAATCGGGATTCCAGTACCAGTGGCATTCTGGCAGTATATTGGGCATGGATTGGAACCAAGGTAATTAGAAAAGTAATTAAAGGGACACTATAGTCACCTGAACAACTTTAGCTTAATGAAGCAGTTTTGGTGTATAGCACATGCCCCTGCAGCCTCACTGCTCAATCCTCTGCCATTTAGGAGTTAAATCCCTTTGTTTATGAACCCTAGTCACACCTCCCTGCATGTGACTTGCACAGCCTTCCATAAACACTTCCTGTAAAGAGAGCCCTATTTAGGCTCTCTTCATTGCAAGTTCTGTTTAATTAAGATTGTCTTATCCCCTGCTATGTTAATAGCTTGCTAGACCCTGCAAGAGACTCCTGTGTGTGATTAAAGTTCAATTTAAAGATTGAGATACAATTATTTAAGGTAAATTACATCTGTTTGAAAGTGAAACCATTTTTTTTTCATGCAGGCTCTGTCAATCATAGCCAGTGGAGGTGTGGCTAGGGCTGCATAAACAGAAACAAAGTGATTTAACTCCTAAATGGCAGTGAATTGAGCAGTGAAATTGCAGGGGAATGATCTATACACTAAAACTGCTTTATTTAGCTAAAGTAATTTAGGTGACTATAGTGTTCCTTTAACTGGAACAATAATTATATTCTTCAAAAATAACACGTTTTAGAAGCTAACAAAAAAGGAGCAAAAGTGAATTATGGGAATAAATTCTTGGTGAATTATGGGAATAAATTACTTTTAGTCCCATCCATTTACTAATTACATTAGTGATATATAACTCATAATTGAAACCCCCATCTACAAGTAGATTGTATATCTAAGGTAGAGAGTTTCAGATTAAATAAACAAGCAGTATTTGATCCCATTTGTAGTAAGACATGGTGCAATGCAAATACACTGCTCTACTCTTACCCAATCTACAATTTAGTAACTCCTACTCCCAAGCAGAGTGGGTAGAATGAGGGAACAGAATGGAACCTCCGTACATTAATCCATCAAACATCATATACAAGGCAACAGGGGTAGCAAGCAGAGCATGTTTGTTTCAGAGCCTCTATCACACTTCGATCAAATACACACATTGGTATGTGAGAAGAAGTTATATAAACTCTATACTCATTCGGACAAGAGGTGGGATTTTAAAATAGCCATTTATTTACTCTGCCTTAATTGAGAGCTATATATAATAAGCACTAAAATAACAGTTGGCTTGAAAAGTAAACGTGGAAATAGAAGATAGAAAAGGTGTTTGACTGGTAATTAAAAAGTTATAGCAGTAAATTATTTATTAAAAGAAATCGTAGAACGTAAAATTTCAGCTTAGAGTTGTCATTCAAGTTACTTGTATCCATATGTTAAATAAAACTTACCTGTCCCACATCTAAAGCAGGATTAATGCTGCATCCGACATCCATAACAACGTCAGTTCTGATGTTCTGTTTCAGAGAAGCACAAGGAAAAAAAGGAATTGTATTTGAGTAATTATGGAATTACTGTGTGTTCAGAGAATTCAGTACCAGGGGTTTTTGGACCTGCTTCCTAGCTGCATTATTCCCTGGTCCCGAGTACATCTTGAGTTAGAGCTAGACCTTTGTAAAGGCAGAAGTTGGAGGCAGCGCAGGCAGGTGTATATATATATCTTGAAAAAGACCCTCTAGGGGTCGAAACGTTGGTCGATATCTTTTGAACAAATGTGATACCGCAATCAAAAAAAAAACATTGAAAATAATCCTTTGAGTGCTCCCACTACTGATATATATATATATATAGATTTCATTTTCAAACTATGATGTTGCAAAGGTCTATTAAATAATGTAAAACCTGTAGAAAATACCCATTGACGTACCTTGTGATCTCCTGTTAGACAATCTATTTCCACTTCTGAACAGGCTGCACCATAAACACAGTATTGGAAGGGGCGGCCCTCTCCTTTCTCCCAGTCCATGTATGTGTCATAACCTCTGATAACAGAAAATATTGTAAAAGCTGTCTAACCAAATTCTATATAAGGGATATGTCTTGATACACTCCGTAATTTCCTTACATTTACACGATTGCTAGGACCAAATGTTGTGATTCCCTCATCTCCGTAATATCTGACCTGACGTATTACCATGTCTAGAGCAGGGGTGTTCTATGTAGATTAACTACAGCTTCCATTATTTTCTGCCTCTGTATTACATTTAAACAATTGCGAGGGTTGTAGTCCATCAACATCTAGAAGCAAGAATTTGACAACGCTGGTCTAGAGTTTATAAAACAAAAACAAAAAAACAACTCAAACACCCAGTTAACAAGAGAGGAAATATTATGACCAGGCTTTTAAAATCAGAAATATGATTTAAAAACACCCTCATTACAACTGTGGTGGGTGAAATACCACCTTTGAAAGAAACAATGAATGGACTGTTAAGTGGATGTCCAAGACCAACAGGAAACTCTTACTTGTGCTACCTTGACAGGAAGTCTAGTCTGTAGAGGATACATAATCCTAAACCTTTACTGACTCAACTCTAGAATAAATTGCTCAATTTCAAAATATATAGAGGAACACTCCAGTGTCAAGCTTCATGGTAACATTTTCTCATCTTTATTTCCATAAAGTTAAAACCGTATATCAGACCGTGCTTCAGGCTTACAGCATCTCTGACTATCAGCAATCACAATCTACGTGTTTTGTATAGTTGAACTTTATCGAGATACACTTGATAAGTGCAATCATTTACAAATTATGTAGATTTTGATGCTGGTGGTCTGAGAGATGCTGTGAGCCTAAAGCACCGTCTGAGATATGGTTTTAAGTTTAGGGGGGGGGGGGGAAAGGAAGACATTACATTGAACATGAAGCACAGCAGTAGAGTATTTCACTACATCACTGCAGACCCTAAAGCCTATATTGACTAGGTTTCCACTTGATTGCTTTTAGAAAAGGAAGACAAATTTCTAATTACCTGAAATATCCAGTAGCAGATAGGCTAATTTTTTCAATAAAAGCTTCTTTCACCTATAATACAGAAAATAGGATTAGCACTTTATATAATTATACAATCTTTTTTAAAATCCTGTAGGAGAATGTAAAGAAGCTGAAAATGAAAACCTTGATTTCAATTAATTTAATTTATACATAACACGAGAGCACTATAAACCATGACATTACATTTTTTTTAACAACTTCATTTATAACATTTTTTTTTAAGCAATGATGATTTATATGAAACATTTCATATTTCTTGTTTTGTCATATTCCTCATAAATTACATTTGTCCTCTTGATTATTATTCAATATAAAATGAAAATATTGACCACAAACCAAATTTTTTTTAAAATATGCTTAAATTACCAATATTTGTTCTAGGTAAAGGCATTTACAATAGGACTACAGGATATATCTTCAAGTGCAATTCTAATCTAGGTCACTAAATCAATACAATGGAACGGATACACAGGTCCTGTAAAAGAAGAAAGACTGGTCACTTTTTCCAATTTTACCAGACTTATCATTGAGCCTTCTTAATGTTTATACGTAATGCTCCTACCCAATTCTCCCAGGTGCCGGTGGGATTTCCTTTCACAATAGGTTCAAGGCGTCTCCGAAGTTTCTCACAAGCATTCTGCAATGAGATTCATTTGATCAATCATCAACAACTGAAACCATTATTTTGTTGGAAATGCAGTTTAATATGTAGTGTAATGCCTAATGTTATTTTTACTTCTAAATAAAGTTGAATATATAATATAATACCCTTCAACAAGCCAGTGTATCAGTAGGTTATTGCGTTATGTTGGAACCTCTCTAGAGCAACCTTGGGCTTCTTCTTTCAGTGAAGGGGAGTGTGACAGTCACTTTATCAATTATACAAAAAAAGTGGAAAACACCCAGAATACGTTAAATATGTATAAAATGAGACAACCTGAATTCAGGTGGAATATACGTGGATGTGGTCTGTATGGAAAAAATCAGACAACTAACATAGCGTAAAATAGTATGGGATAAAATTATGGTAAGTGAAATATTTAGATACACTCACAAACGAACGTGAAATCAGGCTTTTCACCCTCTCAGGGGTAGTATGTACTTGGATTTTATTTGGATTTAGCTGCCTCTATACTACTACCCCTGGATTTCCATTGTGGATGTTTGACAACATCATCCAGGAGTTCCATGTTTATATGGAGACATGCTTCTTTTAATTCTTCTATGTGTAAGTGCAACCAATAAATGTGATTTTGTAATTTCATAACAAACTTCACTATATTCGATTTCCTTTATTTTCATATATCTTACTGGGAGACATACAAGCTCATATTCATCATACTACCCCTGACAGGGTGAAAAGTCTGATTTCATGTTCGTTTGGTTGTATATTTCTATAGGTGGTTGTGAAGTACACCTGGGATTACTTCCAGCTATACGTTTTATAGATCTTTAGTGTATATACTTTGTTTCTGTTTGCACATAACTTTATCAATTATGCATTATTAGTTTGAGAACTCTGCAGCGCCCTCTGTTGACTAAATGGGAATGTGTCCCTTTACAGTATTATTGGTATTCAATTAGTGCATAGTTAAATGTGTGTATTTTTGCTTTTTTTATTGTGTTTGAAAGAGTTGCTTGTATTATATATATATATATATTTTTTTTTTTTATATTTTTATTGTGCAGGTAGGTACATGAGATTTCCATACGCCACAACAGCGTTCATATAGATACACATACAGACGTTTGCGTGGCATTAGTGCGTGCACATTTTTTAAAGTATAAACAACGTTGCTATAACAAGCTTAACATTGGTTAACAGTTACTGCACTGTAGTGTAGTGTGCAAGTGAGTTAGGTTTGTGTTGCTGTATACTACCGCAGTATAGTAAAAGCTTGAACATACAGGTCTGGAGGAAAGCAAGACTGATTAATCAATAATAGGATACTGCAGACATGTGAGTATTAATAAAATAGATAGGAAAATAAATATACAAGCAATGCTGAATGGTTAGTACAGTTAACCCCCTAGGCTTTACTTCCTTAGTCAAAGCTACATTATGCGTATTATCACAAGTTCCTAGCAACAGTAGTGTTAAAATTGCGTGAGAATCAATATGAATCAGTATGAGAGATCTTAGAGATGGAGTAAAGAATGAAAGGTGAGTTGTAACAAAAGGAAGGAAACATAAAATAAAATACTTTGGTCCTTATTCTCAGATATGTTGGTGTCTGAATAGGGGTGGTATGGCATGGTCAGAAAGTCCAGCGTTAGCCTATGCCCCGGCTTGGGTGGAAATTAAGGCTGTTCGTGGGTTGTGCCATGCTGGAGCTGAGCGTGGAGACCCTCCAGCCCTGGGTCATGGTGAGAGCCGTCGTGGGGCCACAGACTTGGGTCTTCTGTCTCGAGGCCAGGTCTCTCTGATGTAAGGGACGGCTGGTGCTCTTGTTGTATCGACGCCGCCAGCGGCGGTGGGTCCTCAACCTCCGTGGCAGATGTCGGGGTATTATGCCCCTGGTGGCTTTGAGCCCAGTCTGGCCCAGTTGCGCTGTATCAGGTGTGTGGCGTGGGAGTTCACTCTGAGGGGGCCCGCTCACCTCCTGCTGCTCTCTGTAGCACTATTCCTCTTGGTTTTGGCGCGGTGTCTCCATTTCACGGGCCTCTAGCTTTGCCCAGAAGTTAGCAAAGAGCCTGTCTACATTGTAGAGTAGACGCTCAAACGTATTTTGGAGTGACATTGTGATTTGTTTAGTGTCAGGAGTCTCCGCCATTTTGAGATTTTTGGCAGTTGTTTGATCCTGTCGCTTGGTGGCTTTTTGTAGCCGACTAGTTGATGCTGGGTATGTCAGGGGGGGACCGGGATGACCCCCACCGGTCCAGAGGGGGGGGGGTGGACAGCCTTGGACTATGTGCACTCCGCTGGGTCTCTCCTCTGCCCACGCTTGTGTAGGCCGCAAGCCTGATTGTCGGCGTTCCGGTGCCTAAACGGCTGGAGTTTGGTATTGCTGGATGCACCGTCGAACCCTTGTCTGGGTGGTCGTCGGTGGCAGGTCGGATTGGCAAGTGGCCCAGGTAAATCTGTGCTTAACGGTCCCAGTCTGTGGAGCTCAGGCAATACACGTCTGATCAGCTCTGCATCCAGGCTCCGCCCCCCTTGTATTATATATTTTGATGTAGGAATTATAGTTTGTTTTTTCACTGTTCAGCATATTTGTATTTAAATGTATTTCACCAAATGCTTAAGGACAAGGCACCAAAGGCTAGTCCTTGTTCAAAAAGTATTGTGTGGTAGTTCTGTTGGGAACTATGTGTCCTATCAGGTCTGTTCAGGGAATCCAGTACCAGGGGTTTTTGGACTTGCTTTCTAGCTGCACTGTTCCATGATCCGGGGTACACCTTGAAAAAGAGTTAGGATTTTGTCCAATTGAGAAAGAGTTAGACCTGAGAGCCGCAAATGGCTTTTAGAGGCAGATTTTGGAGGTAGCGCAGGCAGATGGGTCCATACCTGTCTGGGAGAAGGAGGGACAAGCAGATGGGATGATACCTGCCTGGGAGAAGCTGGACAGACAGAGGGGCCTGTATGGATCTAGAAGGAGCTGGTATTGGCAAATGGGCCTGCACACTGATATTGGCTGGAGGAGATATTGCATGGCCTTGGTCTTGGCGAAGATCCCTCTCTGACATGGCAGACCCACATCCCCAATGGCGTATAGTCACAGGGAGAAAGAGGGGGCCCTCTCAAACCTTGGGCCCTAGTAAAGCCAGTGCCAGTTAACTTGCAAGCTATTTCAAGTGACGCAGTTTGAGGAAACGCATAAATAACCTTAAAATCAGCTACTCTGGCCCAGACAGGGGTTCTTGACATATTGAGGTTGTTTCTAACAAAATATATACTTAACTTTGGACAACTCAGCTATGCTGAGGTTTAGCTATACAAGCCCATTTTTAAACTTTAGGACTTAACGAGCCTTTTGCTCCTCTATATCTAAAATAAGGTGAGAACATTTTTTGTTTCTCCTCTTTACACTTCTAAAAGATATAGAGAAACACCATATTCTGAAATGGGACCCTGTTTAAAACAACAATCCCTCAACTGTTGACTGTGGAGAGCTGTGAATTTAAATAGAATATATAATATTTATTGTATATTACACAACAGCTGTCTTCATCTATTCTTGCACGGCTTTCCCTGGTCAGCTCCTCTAACTGCGCCTTCTATTACTTTACACTAGCAATTAAAACCAATTACAGATGTCAATCTTTACGTCATTCTGTCATTCTTCCATTCCTCTATAGCTCCAGTTTCTCTCATTTCCTACACTTTAGCCTATATCAGCCCAGTTGCTCTAGCCTTCTATATGGCTCTCTCTACATGCTCTGGCTTACACTCTAGCTGCTAGCCTGAATCAAACTCCAGCCTCTGTCATGGACCAGACTTCGAGTATAAGTGGTGTTCACCCTCCAGCCAACTGTCTGCTACTCTGGATGTACATATGCACACACATCTGATATATACGGGGCTTGATTACACAAAAACAAACATGGATATATATCATACATACACACTTATCCATTTCAAAACTCTACAGGTGCTTGTGTTTATACAGATCGCAATCACAAAATTACAAACAGAGCCATCTAAATATTAATCAAATCTTAACAAACGTTCTGCTGCTTTGGTTACACTGTACCTTGACTGCCAGTCCATTAACATCAGTTCCAATAGTAGCAGCTGTAGCAAGCGTGTTGGGGACTGCGGCCGTACTGGTTTCACAGATGTGAATGTATGAAATCGGTATTTGCAGTTCACGACTGGCAATCTGTAAAGAAGGAACAAGAGAAGCAGCATCCAAGGTTAAATAATAGATTTTGATGTGAAACATAGAAAAGAAAAATAAGTGTTCTATTTAAAAAATGTTTATTTTTTAAATATTTCACTATTTAAATATTATATATAGTTTATTATCAGGGCCGGACTGGTCCACTGGGATACCGGGAAGTTTCCCGGTGGGTCGTGGCACCTGGAGCTGAGCATGTGGGTGCCACCGGGTGGCCGGTCTGGTGGCACACTCTGAGAGGGCCGGCCGCCTTCAATGCTGGTGCTGCCTAGCCGGTCCGGCGGCACACTCACTAATGCTGACAGCAGTGAGCGGTCAGCATAGGAGGGCTGAAGGAGGGAGCATGTCTCTCTATCATGCTCCCTTGCGGTTCACACAATTCCCAGCACAGTATGATGTGGCTGTGCTAGGAATTGTGGGAACCGCAAGGGAGCATGATAGAGAGACATGCTCCCTCCTTCAGCCCTCCTATGCTGACAGCTCAGCGTGGAACACGGCCGTCTCCCTCTGACTTCATTTGGTAAATGGGAAGGGGAAGAAAGAGACAGACAGGGAATAGAGAGACACAGGGGGAGGGGGGGAAAGAGACAGAGGGGGAATACAGAGACACAGAGGAAGAGAGAAGAAAGACAGTGGGAGAATAGAGAGAGACACAGGGCGAGGGGAAGAAAAGAGACAGAGGGGGGAGATAGAGACACAGGGGGAGAAAAAGGGGGAATAGAGAGATGGTGGAGGGGGAAAAAGAGACAGAGGGGAAGAGAGATGTGGGGGAGAGAGACACAGGGAAAGGGGGGAAAAGAGACAGAGGGGAAGAGAGAGAGACACAGGGAGAGGGGGAGAAAGAGAGACACACGGGGAGGGGGAGAAAGAGGCAGAGGGGAGGGGAGAGAAAGAAACAGGTGGAGGGGAAAAGAGAGGTGGAAGAGAGAGACTGGGAAGGAGAGGGGAGACAGACACAAAGGGGCAGCGAGGGGGAGAAAGAAATATACAGAGGGACTTGGAGACAAAGAGGCACACAGAGGGGCTGGAGGTAGAAAGAGACACATAGGGGCTATATATATATATATATATATATATATATATATGACATGTATATTAATGTGTGTATTAGTTTATATATATATATATATTCAGTTGTAGTAAGGTGCACTCACAGGGCTTCATCAATAACGTGCTATATTCTATATAAATGTGAATTACATGTGTAGAAATCTCATCAATCTTGATCCCAGGCAAGAATATTGATAATATATCTTTGTGAAGGGTGAGTGCCAAGACTATCTCTCTCTCTTTATATATATATATATATATATATATATATATATATATATATATATATATATATATATATATATATATATATAAAATTATGACTATAATAGTAACACATACATTAATGTACATTTATATATGCATAATACACAGAGAAATGTCATTAATATGTAACATATGTAATGAGCAGATATTGGCCCAGTATTGTTGCTAGGTGCATACTCCAGCACAATAGCATATTTAAGATAATATGTTAAGAGATAATATATTAAGGACTTCAAAATAAACAAGATAACGTCATTTTCTACAGTTGTGCACTACATACATTCACCATTTCAGTCCCATTACCAAGCTTTCCTTAATATGTCAAGGTAGTTGGACTGAAACATTGATTACATGCAAAGGCACGTCTGCTTACAATAAATCTGCACTTTTGTTTATTTTGAAGCCTATGAGTGCTTTTTCCCCACGTTGGAGTAATAATTTTTATGCTGGTGCGATGCATTATTAGGCTGGTTAAGAATTATTTTTCCAGGGCTGCTTTTAGTTCCCAGTCTGGCCCTGTTTATTATGGATAGAATAAATAATATGTCAGTCTACATATCAACTCCATGTGCCATTGTAATGTAATGTAATGTAATGAATTGGTTTACCTGAATGATTTTAGTGTGAATGCCCTGTCCCATCTCAGTACCGCCGTGTGACACAAGCACAGATCCATCGACGTAGATATGAACCAGAGCAGCAGCCTGCCATTAAACACATGAGATATATTCATTGTTCCCCTTTTTTCATCAATTTAAATCATGAAATATTAGACTATGATTAGCAGCACTATCAAATCATCTAATAATGGCCACAACATCTGAAACACTGGACTTTAACTTGATGGCTTGAATTTCCTGCATAATGCTACTTATTGCAATACGTCAATTTATCAGTGACGGTACATGTGAACAAAGGGCCTCAGGCCAAGAAATTATTTGGGCAGTCTGTAGGTAAATATAATTTTGGTGTATGATAATTTTATCTCTTGTTCTATGCCATTATCTGGCCTTAGTGTCTCCCTCCATACCAACCAACCCTACCTTAAAATCTAATAAGCGGACATAATCTTCTGTCTATCCAGACTAGCTTTCGTGTGGGCTCTACATGTGAAGAGGCAGGGATTGAATGTAGGGTCAAATATAGAGATATGCATACACAATGGCACACTAACGTTCCAAACCCACCAATAGAGAGAATTGTGACAGCACATAGCATCACATACCATTATTCCGCTGCATCACACTTACTAGTGTAACTAGGGGTGCAAGGCCTCTAAATGGTGGGGACGTAAGTTAGCAAGAAATAGTGCGGGCTACTTGGTTAGCACCAGGAATTTAATAACAAAAATATGGTGGGTTGGTTGGGGAGCAAATACATGATTTCCTGAAACAGCACCAAACTGAAGGCTTCACTGCAGCATTAAATAAAGCAAGGGTTGCCATTAAGTAGGACTCCAGCTGTCGTGACTTGCCAAGAACAATGGGAGTTGTAGTTGTACCCCAGTTCACAATCTACCTTGAAACAGCTCCTGCTGTGACTAATGAGTCGTGCATGCAAATCAACGGATACAAACATGAAACAAACAAACAGCAAATCATAACTGAAGAAATTCAGAGATGTTTAACTGAGAATGGGCAGGACTGCATTAATTGATTTTCTACAGCCACGCCAGAGAACATTACATCATTCTGTTACTAGCTTCAATAATATACCATGTAAACAGACCTAAATGCATTTGCAATGCAAGGGAGGGGTGAGGGGCGTGGGGGGGGGGGGGGGGCGGAGGGGGATAGGATTCTTGCTGCCATTGAGAATCTATGGAATTTGGAAGAGGCATAACAATCCTAATTAAACCAATTTTGGGAATTTCAAAGGCTCTGGTACAATGCTGTCATGGTCTTCTCACTGTGATATCTATTGCACTCTGTTTCTAGATAGATAGACTCTGCCTGTTTCTCATGGATAAAGTCAAGGAGAAGATGACACATTTAGATCAGGTGTGTTGGTTGTAGACAGTGCCAGAGCTGTTTTGACATGGATTTGTTCTACTCCAATAATAAGAGCAATGTCAAATTGACATAAAGTCCCTTAAAGAAGGCTTTTATGAGGGGCGGGGCCTGACAGCCAAGATGGCCGGACGTGCTCCCTAAGAGCTTGTGCACCAGAGGGCATAAAAATGAGAACCCTGCTGAAATGACCCATGCCAATAGCCCATGGTGCCCAAAGAGAGATACTGGACCACACCAGGACCAAAACGGTACCAAACGTGTACCGACACACCACACAAGCACTCGATTCGGCCACGCGGCCTAAACTGAAGTGGAACCTGCAGCCTGGGGGAGGCGGCCGATCGCCCGGCACAGGACCAGCTTACACGCGAGAAATTAACTTAGCCATGCTACCCCCCCTGTGGACCGGCGGGGGATATCCCGGTCCTTGTGGGGGACGAATACCCCCAAAGCGACACAAAACCAAACAACAACAATAACAGGAAAACGAGGCTGCCGAGGCCCAAGCAAGATGGTGCCACAAGCACAACCCACGACTAAAAGCCTCCCTGTTAAACCACCCGACTGCACGCTGGAATTCTACAAGCGGCTCTGCACCGGTCTATGGACCAAGTTCTGCACCAGGGGATGGCTCTACAAGCAGGCGATAAAAGAAACGGCGGCGTGGATTCGTCCTGCCACCCGGCGCCAAATGAGCAGAGACCCGCCCCAAGCCCCCAGACGGAGACGAGGTGTAAGATCAGGGCGGCAGGAAATTAAGACATACCTGACGGACGCCAACACTAGCCCTCGTGCATGCCAACACGGGACTCTAAAGTACGCCCGACCCGCTAACCACTCAGCGGCACCCAAAGCCCTCAACCAACGGAGTACACCCCAGCTTCCACAGACTTTCGAGGACAGCAAGGACAATCGGCATTTCGAGTGGGTCTGTACAGAGGACAGAACCGTGCGGAGATCCTCCCTGGGAGACAGAACCCAATAAAACCATGCACCCTACCACTGTCCCGAACCCACATGCCAAATTCTCCGAGCTGGCATCGGCTGATTGAGACGGACCGACCCAGACATAGACTGTGTCCCTGCAGGCCCAAATGCAGAGACACTGCAAAATTCCTTCACACAGTCTGTGTCAAAGTGCGGTTGTTAGTAGATCCTGGGACTGCAGCTATAAAGATTCTCTTTACCGCAGCTCTGCACGGTTCCTAATTAATTGATACTTAAGTTTTGCATGCCCTGCTTTGTTGTTCCACGGAGCTCTGTTTTGACTAACCACTGTCCCATTGCGGCAGTCTTATACATGCATTGCCCGTTTCTTAGAGAGGGGAAAGTACTTTATTATTATTACTAATTCGACATGCCAGTGTACTACCCCGCTCACCCTTAACTCATTTATCAGCTTGTCCCCATCCCAAATGTGTTTAATTTAGTTTTTCCTCCTTGTATCTTGATAACTAGCAGCACCTACTAGGCCACAGCTCAGATAGCTTGCTACTCACTAATCTCATAACGACATACCAGCTAGCCAAACAACCTACTTGTTTATTAATTGTTTAGTGTAAACGTGCAAGTCACACCAGCAAGTTTCAAGCCACACACTCACATACCCACTCGTGTCTATACAACCCACATCAACCACATCTTAAGTTATGCTATACACCCTAGACATATTTGAATACCATGTAACCTAGTTGCTACTAAAAAAGAAAAATGTGTGCAGTGACCTACTATGCCCTATATTTGTTCATTTATGTATGTGTCAATCTTGTACTTGCTGTTGGGGCAACGCAATTGCCTGTGCCAATTGTTTGCACCACAAAAAAAAAGAATAAAAAAAAAAGGCTTTTATTTTGCATCTCCATGCCCTGGTTTTTCCTTAAAGGACCACTATAGGCACGCAGACCACTTCAGCTTAATGAAGTGGTCTGGGTGCCAGGTCCATCTAGGATTAACCCTTTCTGCTGTAAACATAGCAGTTTCAGAGAAACTGATATATTTACATCAGGGTTAATCAAGCCTCTAGTGGCTCTCTCATTGACAGTCGCTAGAGGCGCTTCCGCGCTTCTCACTGTGATTTTCACAGTGAGAAGACGCCAGCTTCCATAGGAAAGCATTGAGAATGCTTTCCTATGGACTGGCTGAATGCGCGCGGCTCGTGCCGCGCATGCGCATTCAGCCGATGACGGGAAAGGAGGAGAGTCCCCAGCGCCGAGGGAGCCCGGCGCTGGAAAAAAGGTAAGGGATTAACCCCTTCCTAACCCTAGAGCCCAGCGGGAGGGGAGCCCTGAGGGTGATGGGGACCCAAGGTCCCTATAAAGCCAGGAAAACGAGTATGTTTTCCTGGCACTATAGTGGTCCTTTAATTGGAAAAACAGATACACCTGTAACAAACATACAAAATCTGGAATAATAATGTTGACTAAGCATTCACCTGATTCTGAAAGGACAATATGTAGCTAACTGGGAAATGTAAAGGGATAATAGATATGCCCTTTTTAGTCCACTGATTCTGTTTGTTGAACCATGTAACTTTTTCCTTCCTGGCGTGGTACTGCGAGGACTCCATACATTCCTCCCAACACCTTCTCAGATTGCAAGTGTCAAACTCCTGCTTGTAAGGAGTCATGGCCACATTCCTGTACATGTTGATTTCTCGGATCTAAAACAGAAATTGGACATGATTTCTTAAGGCCAAATATAGATTGAAAAACAATCACTGGAGGAGCAGAAAGTGGTAAATCTTTGGTATCTAGAAAATATACACACACTTTTACGGTTTTGTGTATGTCAATTCTTACCTTATGTGGTGGCAAATTGCATTTGGCTGCAATTTCTTCAATCCACACTTCAGTTATTAGGGCACTCTGGGGAAACCCAAAACCTCGGAAGGCGATATTTGATGGAAGGTTTGTCTTGCAAACCATTCCATGGCATTTCAGATTGGGAATATTGTAGGCATGGGTGTTCTGTAGCACCGCAAGTTCCATTATCTAATAGGAAGAATTGGTTGTAACTTGGAAATATAACAACATGACAAGAAATTACTGTCCAACAATCTGAAAGTACTATGATATTGCTGATCTACACCTAGCTACATCTTTACCATGACCAATGCAAAATTCCAAGAACGTTTACAAAAAAATGGGTCAGTCCCCATGGAAAGCAGTGGTACCAGCAGGCACATTCCATTTGTGTTTTCTGCCCTTTTACATTTTTGTACCACATTAATATCATATTAGAACAGAACACTTTATTATTATTTTGGCAAATATTACACTTTGACAAATATTCCCATGAGTAACTGGACAGAAGATAATTGGGATTTTCACATAGCCAGTAGTTAAATTCTGTGTTCTCTGTAGTTAATACTAAACTTGGTCATTAGTTTTCTGACAAACGTTATCCAAATTTTTGTCTATTCGTCCGAAAGACTAATTAGATAGATACAAGATACAGCAAACTAAATAAAGAACAAATTGCTTGTTGGATGAAATTTCATCTATGCAATTTGTTCTCTCTTTCGTTCGTTCATTTAGTTATTACAAGTAGGGAGCTACCGGCTTACTATTGCTGCCCAGTCACTAGTCAAATACATTGGAACCTGGCACAGGTCCCCCATGCCCTCATAGTGGGTTACCTTTTAAAAGGATTAACTGTGTGGAACATAATCACTCTACATTGCAATAGGTACATTTTATATAGTGGGACAATAAACTTACACAGATTGATTCAGTTGTAAAACATCCGCCATTACTGTACAGGTTAATATCCGCTGCCATAATTCTACCGTCATTCATGTAACCCACCTAAAAGAAAGAAAGAACACAATTACAGGTTTCATCTGCAGGATCTGTTTAGTAATCCATGTACCATTTCTTTGCAGAGTTCATAATTGTTAAAAATAACAGAAAATTATGAACTTCGAGGGGATCCACTAAAGTGTAATGGTTTATAACCCTTACAGACCTATGCTTATCTCTAACTATCTGAAGAAAAGATCCAGACAGAACAAAGGGGTGAAGTAAAATTCTTTACATCACTAAATGGGTGTTGGAAACTCTGCAAAAATAAGGAAAATACAAACCTATCCTTAAATATAAAATGGGGATTCATTAGTTTAAATATCATCATAAATCATTGAAAAATGAGATCCAAACAACAGATATAGAAAAAACATTGGGCAGATATAAGTCATCACATCGTAATTAATGCTACAGGTAGATCTAACTGCTGAAACAATCAATTTGATTAAGTTACATTGATGTTTGAACATATTGATACGCAATACTTAGCCTGAGGGTGTGCAATACACAGTATCAGAGGGCTTGTAAGGTCTACACTGATCAGAAGATACTTGAGGTCCTAATTAGAAGCTTACTCCGTAGGGGGAGCCATGTGTGAATATACTACACTTCAGCCTGTACATCATGTAAATCATTCCTACTGTAGAGGAATAGTGATGTCCCGGACGGTTCGCCGGCGAATAGCTCCCGGCGAACATAGCGTGTTCGCGTTCGCGGCGGTGGGCTAACATATGCGCGGTTCGATCCGCCCCATATTCGTCATCATTGAGTAAACTTTGACCCTGTGCCTCACAGTCAGTAGACACATTCCAGCCAATCAGCAGCCGACCCTCCCTTCCAGACCTCCTGGACAGCATCCATTTAAGATTCATTCTGAAGCTGCATTATTTTTTTTTTTTTTCAATTTTTTTTTTCAGTGCATATAAATGTTACAAGCAGATACTCCCCCCAGACACTCTGTATTACTGCAGATACTCCCCCCAGACACTCTGTGTTA
Organism: Pelobates fuscus; assembly: GCF_036172605.1. NCBI lineage: Eukaryota > Metazoa > Chordata > Amphibia > Anura > Pelobatidae > Pelobates > Pelobates fuscus. The sequence goes on from NC_086324.1 coordinate 56,461,522, forward strand.
CTGCAGATACTCCCCCCAGACACTCTGTGTTACTGCAGATACTCCCCCCAGACACTCTGTGTTACTGCAGATACTCCCTCCAGACACTCTGTGTTACTGCAGATACTTCCCCCAGATATGGATTGACACCTATCCTAAGGATCCCTGATACACACCGACACAGAGCAGAATAGGGACTGTTCCTCCTACATAGGGTCACTTGGCAGATATGGATTGACACCTAGCCCTATTCTGCTCTGTGTCAGTGTGTATCAGGGATCCTTAGTATAGGTGTCAATTCATATCTGCCAAGTGACCCTATGTAGGGGGAACAGTCCCTATTCTGCTCTGTGTCAGTGTGTATCAGGGATCCTTAGTATAGGTGTCAATTCATATCTGCCAAGTGACCCTATGTAGGGGGAACAGTCCCTATTCTGCTCAGTGTCAGTGTGTATCAGGGATCCTTAGGATAGGTGTCAATTCATATCTGCCAAGTGACCCTATGTAGGGGGAACAGTCCCTATTCTGCTCTGTGTCCGTGTGCATCAGGGGCTCTGAGGACAGGTGTCAATCCATATGTCAAGGTGTCAATATGTCATATGTCAGGTGTCAATCCATATCCATTGTGATTTAGGAATGTTAGGTGATTTATGCCCTTTATGGATTAAAACCAGACTCTGCATCAACTGTGTAATTTTCCATGGGAGTTTTACCATGGATCCCCCTCCGGCATTCCACAGTTCAGGTGTTAGTCCCCTTGAAACAACTTTTCCATCACTATTGTGGCCAGAAAGAGTCCCTGTGGGTTTTAAAATTCGCCTGCCCATTGAAGTCTATGGCGGTTCGCCGGTTCGCGAACGTTTGCGGAAGTTCGCGTTAGCCGTTCGCGAACCAAAAATTTTATGTTCGCGACATCACTATAGAGGAAGGATAGAAGTGAAGATATGCCTAATAAAGTTTTTTAAGCTGTAGATAATCTGCCTCAAAAGTCTCTTTTTTTGAATATTCCTCTTGTTTTAACTATTGTTTGGGGCAGACCACCCCCCAGCCTGCTGGCTTTTCAGCCACATAACTTTTAAAGCAATTTATTCATTTCCCTACTATGTTAGATTGTGAGTCACGTTACCTGTACGCCATCTGCACCATATTGAAGTAGTCTCTCTCCTCCTATAACATTTTATTTACTATAAAAATAAGATTGTTTTTAGGTTTATATGTTATATTAGACTCAATTCAACTGTATTATTACAGGGCCAGGGCCAGCTGGAAACAGCATGGCTGTTCCGGCTTTGAAGAGTGCTACCGGTCAATGCGAAGTAGCACTCTGATGAAATTGCATTAAAGGGGGATCGAGGAGAGCTAGGGGAGTGATATAATCTTTTGATGAAACAGTATAACAGAGTCCTGTGACATTATTCCATGAAAATATGCAGGCTCCCCTACACTTCTAAAAATATAAGGTTAGCTATATAATTTAATAGCCCCCACCCACTGACCACAGGTGAGGGCAGTGGGGTTAACAGTAATGCATCCACCTCCATTATTTAAAGGATCACTATAGTGTCAGGAAAACAAACTAGTTTTCCTGACACTACAGGATCCTTAGGACCCCCCACCCTCAGGGCCCCCCTCCCGTGGCGCTGGTGACCTCTCCTCCCATGCCGACATCAGCTCCAGAGAGGAGCGGAATGCGCATGCGTGGCAAGAGCCGCACGCGCATTTAAACAGTTCATATGAAAGCATTTCTCAATGCTTTCCTATGGACGTTCTGCACGCTGGATGCAAATTTTGCATCCAGTGTCGCAGAAGCGCCTCTAGCGGCTGTCAGGAAGAAAGCCACTAGAGGTTGGATTAACCCTGCAATGTAAACATAGCAGTTTCTCTGAAACTGCTATGTTTACATCTGAAGGGTTAAAAGCTGGGCGACCTGGCACCCAGACCACTTCATTGAGCTGAAGTGGTCTGGGTGACTATAGTGATCCTTTAATTCCCTGATGCTCATGGGTAGGTGCACATGATGTTGTTTGTGACTATGTCACCCCTACTGTTACATAACAGGCCCTGTCCCAACAAAAGCTGCTCAGTTGCTAGTTTCACACATTTAGTAGATATACCCCCCTTTGCATGGCTAGTGTGGTCATAGGGATGTTTAAAACCTCACATATAAAAATATATAGAGACCTTATTGACCCCCCATAGGCCGATTTTTTTTTAATGTGGTAGTTGGCAAGAAGTCACTGGACAGATACCACATAATTATCCCTTGCAGTGCAGAGTGTCTAACAGTTTGCCCACTGGCTGCTAACAGACAAATAGTTTAGATCTTTTTTTTGTAAATCTGTCCTGGATTTGAAACATTTAGGTTTGAATTCCAGGCGTCTGGCTGCACTGGGTCCAGATGAAATCCAAGCAAAATGCAAAATCTGAACATTGCTAAATAGCATAAACATGAAGCATACCTTATATTTCCCAATATAAGGATGTCGGCCTCCTTTGATTAACATATCTTCACCTCGCTCCAATATGCAACGAACAGCCTGTTTAGTCCTAAATATTAAATAACAAAGCATTAGGATTATGTTCATTATTTACTTAATTAATAATTTCCCATTTCAAGTAAGAAACAATCTTACAAATACTAATTGCTTCTTTATATCAATTTATTTTATTTAAAACGGTATTAGATTATTAGTACAGTGCTGAAGTTAAATATATCCAGAAGTTATAATTATCACACTTTAGATGCTAATGAGTCTTGATTTCTCAAAACAGACTGTAGACAAACTGTAGAGGAAGCATTCACCATGAAAATATATGGGGTTTGGATAATATATATGGCATAGCCTGGAATATTTATGACCCTTACAAAACATTGTCTTACAATAGACTCTAGGAGGCAAAATTAAAGGGACACTCCACTACCCAAATATATATATATATATATATATTTATTTATATATATATCACAAAAAAACAAAACACAAATTTGCAATCACTGTTTAGTAGATATAGCCCAAATAAAGACATGCATGCATTTAATTATGCATCTTGTCATTGGGGTTATATCGTAAAATAATCTTGCAAAAGCTGCAGATCTATTGAGTCGATACAGTAATTCACTCAATTATCTCCCAGGCAGAGGGGAGGGATTGTATGCTATGTGTGGGAGTGTCATACATTGTAACCCTGTTATTGTTCTGTAATTTTATATTGTAGTCCCTAACAAGGTCTATGTGGGAGTGTCCCGTGCATGGGGATTGTCATAAAAGACCAAGTGTGGCACCATTAAAATAAGTCCACTTTACCCTCAACATGCAGCCTCGTCTCGGGATTCTAGGGAACAGCTATAACCACTAGCTCTTCTAAGAGCTGTTTGTTGTTATCTGTCCTGCCATTTTCGGTCGGCTTTGCCATTGTGGCAGTGTTTGGCACCGCTTTCAGGGGTTGTTACTGGACTGGTTATCTGTTTTTTCTTTCCCCTTGATCCGCAGTATCCCAACTATTAGGCCAACTTGAGAATACGGCGACCATATTGGATTTCGGCATCTTATCCTGGGGTGAGCCCACACTTATGTGTTTAAAATGATTTTCCTTGTATGGTCTTGGATTGTTCGCGCTGTGGCAGCTATCAACCACACTGCTGTTCGGCACCACTGCCTGCTGGCAGACTGCCTTTACTGTCATTGGCCTGTATTATTAGTGACCTAGCCTCCCTAGTGAATGTACTGCCATGAGGATTGACCCCTTTGCCGTATTGTGCATAGATGAGCCCCAGACTGCCCTCCCGAGTAAGCACCAGTTTTCCCTACTATAAAATGTATTCTGGGTGAGCCCCAGTTTTATGGGGCAGGTTCAGGAGAACCTCTGTGCACTTACGAACTTATGCCCTATTGCATATGTACCCTAATTGATTATCGCTATCTCTCAGTATATACAGTCTACTGGCTCTTTCTGGGGGAACATGGGGGATCCTTCACAATCACACAAAATCCATGAGTTGCTTAACACTGCAGTATCCACCTTGGTAATTAAGGCAGTCTAGAGGTCCCTGCAGCTCCAAGCATAAAGCCCAAGTCAAGAGGGTGAAACAAGTGGATAATCAGGAGAGGACATACCTCCAGTCTCTCTTTGGATGATTTAGACAATCTTCCTATTTTCCAGATTACCATCGGACATTGAGGAGTAGCCAGACAAACACCACTCCGTCTCAGATGAGGACATATAGTGGGATGATAAGCCGAAAAGTAACTCAAAATTTGTCAGGGAGCTAAACGTGGGTGAGCCCCATGTACTTGGAGGGTCACAAGTTCCCTTCCAACCTATAGAGGATGCGATTAATAACTGTGTGCTGAATGCCACTAGCCCATTCTTCCAGATCAAGTGGCACAGATTCCAGAACTCATCTTTATGTCCAGGACTAGATTCCACCTGTGCAAGTGCATTGAGGAGGCATACAAATTGCAAAAAGCTCATAGCGGTCACTGGGCTTATGGCAAAATTTCTATACACTGCAGATATCACTCTTTTCAAATGCATTTTATTAGACCCCACTTGGATATGTGAATGGCAATGACGTATAGTAGTGCAACAAACAATAAAAATGAACCACAGATAAACACTTAATTGTGATGGTGTTACACACAGTAAAAAACAAAAGTGATTAAAAAGGAACCAATGGCTTTCCAAGATGTACATAAGGTAGTGGAAACACTAGATGTAATATTTAATAGCGTGGAGGTAGATTGTATCTTGAAATGATTGTAACCAAAAGGTATCCACCTGGCTGTTTGATACAAAAACAGTGTTGCCAGATTAAACAGTGTCACTTAATAGTATCGGTTTCCTTATGAATTCTAGGCTATGTTCCTTGCACAGTAGCTATAATAAAAAGTAAATGAGATAGTACTTAACTAGTTGTAAACCAGATTATAAAAGCATAAGTACTATTCAACATAACAAGAAGCTTCCTAAATACAATCTAGTATAATTTAGAATGAATGCCAGGGGTAAAAAATATTCTAGCAAGCTTAAGCAACACTACTGGGCATTTTCCCACGCTAGACCTCATTACTCCCTATTCCCCTCCCGATCCCCTGTCTATTACTGTGACGGCTGTATACTAGACTGCTATTAAGGAGACTGCCATGAAGCAGTAAGGAGGGTGGAGGTGGTAGATTGGTGCAGGTTATCTAGCAAACAAGCAACATTATTGGGCATTTTCCCACGCTAGACCTTTTTACTCCCTATTCCCCTTCCGGTTCCCTGTCTATTTCTGCACCGGCTGTATATTCGATAACGAATGCAGTATTAATGTGATATTATATTATCCGGTATATATTTTTTACCCCCGATATTCATTCTAAAGGAGGCTTTTTGTCATGTTGAATAGTACTTATGGATTTATAATCTGGTTTACAACTGGTTAAATTGACACTGTTTAACCTGGCAACACTGTTTTTGTATCAAACAGCCAGGTGGGTAACTTTTGGTTACAATCATTTCATGATACAATCTACCTCCAAGCTATGAAATATTACATCTAGTGTTTTCACTACCTTATGTACATCTTTGAAAGCAATTGGGTTCCTTTTTTAATCACGTGTTTTTCACAGTGTGTAAGAGTTTATCTGAGGTTCATTTTTATCTTTTTATCAGAAGATGCTTGTTAAAAAATGGAGACAAGCATAAATGATGTGTGGGGCCCTCGGTGATCCAATGGAACAACTTATGTGTGTGTTAGACCATTATAACCACACAACCCTCTGGATCCCAAGCTTTAATCCTGCTATCACGTGGGGGGGTGAAGGCTTTTTGATCTTTCTCCCTCTATCTGTATAGGTAGCCACGTTGTCAGACCTGAGAGTGGCGATTTTATTTATAATTTTTTTATTCCAACTACAGCCTTGACTTTATTTAGAATCGTTCCCCAGGGTTTATAACAGGTGTATATTTGATTATCAGCCGACACAGGTATCTTGGTAACATCCCAAGTATTTGCCACATCGGCACAAGATTTTATACAGTTAAGACACTGAGGCTGATATCTATTTTCAGTGCAGACATTTATATTTTTATATTCTGCACTATGTATACATATTATTAGTGTCTCACTTATCTTGGTGTAGCATTCAATATGTAAACTACAGATTGTGCTGACATAATTCCTCTGTACACTCTACACACATCATTTATGCTTGCCTCCATTTTTAATAAGCATCTTCTGATGTGGGACTGATCACTGGGGGGTTTGCTCTCAGCATGGAACTTAGTTCAGTAACTACTCTGACCATATGATTCACGGTCATTTCAGAACACTGCAAAAATTGTTTTTTTTTGCAGATAGCACTTAGCAGAGGACACTGAAAACTTCTGAACAGGACCTCTGTATTTGTTTATTTTTTTATTTATTTATTATTTCACGTTGAGTCAATTTGCTCTTTATTTTGAGGTACTATCATCCAGCAGGATAGGTTTTTCTCTTTGAGCGACGATCTGCCGTTGTTATCGTTGTCTTCAGTTTCACACTAGACAGCGGCTCCAGTAGACCTATTCTGTTACAGTTGTCCTTTTGCTAGTTTTTGTTATTTATACATACTTTGTTTCCAGATTGATACCTGTTACTACTAGCTCTACACCCAGAGTTTAGTCCTTAGGTATTAGCTCACGATCAAGTGCTTTTACCTAGTAGGTATCTTCATATTAAGGCTTTGAATTTGTGTACATAGTCATTATTTGTTTAGCCTTGTATATTCTTGTTTTGCATTATTAGTACTTATTTCACAGGGGCACTTACCCCCCTTTTTAACTTAACTATTAAAGGCTATATTTTATTCCATTAGAGCACTCAGCGTTTCTTTCAAAACTCATTATCTATGATGAATTATATGGCAGTTGCAAAAATGTATACCTATTGAAGCCAAAGGAAATAAATGTTGGCATACTTACTTTCTAGCTGCAACGGCTGTAATTGCTGCAAGGTGAGCAGTCTTGACAATTTTACCACCAAATGCTCCTCCAATCCTTTTCACATGGCAGTGAATACGGTTTGAAGGGACGCCGAGAGTGGATGCCACAAGACCCTGTGTAAGTATTAAGATTTTTATATCATCTCTAATACATCACTGAATATTTACTGAAGTTGTATTCCAACAGAAATAGGGCATCCTAGCCTTAAACATCAATAACTTGTCAATTTCAAGTTCTTTCTAGTATTATAATTTAGGTTCCTTTCTCTCGCAAAATGTTCACCTGGTCCTTCGTGCCACCAGGAGGTCCAAAGTTGCTCACACTTGCAAATATTTTGTTTTATAATGATTTCAAAATTTAGAAAAAAAACACAGACTCGTGCATCATCTGGCATAACTGAACTTTATGTCTAATCTCAATCCAATTAATCGTTTAAAATCTCAGAACCACTGGGGTAACATTGGACAGTTTAGTATTTTAGTCCTGTTACTGTAATTTCTGGTTATTTATGGCTATTCTGAGCTGTGGTTTCCGGATTATGGCTTTGGCATTGGTTTTAGTGATTTCTGTTATCCTTCTATTGTTACTTTTTGGCACACTATACTTTCACCTCCTTTGAAATATTGGTCAATATTGGTTAACCTTGGTCAAGCATCTATGTTTCCCTGACATTTTTCCTTGCCACCATTTCTTAGATAGTTCTGACTAACATTTGCTTGTTAAGTCACAGTATTCAGTCACTTTTATAAATACCCAATATAATCACATTCTATCTCTGATGTGTAATAGTCACCTGCATAAATGATGGATCTTGGGTTGCTGCGTAGATGTCCATTTCCTTGTTGTCCTTACTGGGTATAACTCTAACACTCTGGGTTTCCATGTAAAAATGCTCCTGGCCTCCGATATGAAGCTCACCTATTGCCAAAACAAAGACCCACTTATTTTTCTCCAACTTGTCTGTACAGGACCCTCTTGAACTACATTGAGTTTGTGTTGATATCGTGTTGCCAACCTCATCATTACTTGATAACAACCCCATTTTCTGTATACTTGTCAGGATCGGGACAGGGATCCAACACGCAAAGTACAAACAGGTACAGGGTACGTATACCGGTCCTTAGAATGGCCGGGCTAACGTACAGAGAGTATAGAGAATGGTCAGAGACAAGCCGAGGTCGAGGGAACGAGAAGACAGGTAAGCGAGGAACAAGCCGGGTCAAGGATAACGGAGGTAAACAGAGTAAGGAAACAAGCCGGGTCGAAACCAAAAGGAAAACTGAGAAACACCAGAGCACTGTGTGACTAGACAGGCTAGAACCACGACAGGGCAATGAGCAACAGGGCGAAGTATGTTTAAATACCCTGGCTAGAGAGGATAGACACGCCTCCGACGAAACCTGATTAGTCTGTCTCGGACTGAGTGACAGGTCGTTCCGGATTGGCGTGATGACGTCGGCCTCCGGGCACCATGCTACAAAAGGAAGAGACTCCCTCGCGGCCGGCGTTTGTGTGACCGGGTCGACCGCGAGGAACAGAGGAAACTTGGCGTCCGGACGGATGAACGTCTAAGTCTCTACCTCTCTCGGAGGTAGAGACTTCAGGTACCCTGACAGTACCCCCCCCCTCAGATACGCCCACCGGGCGGAAAGAACCGGGACGAGATGGAAAGCGAGAGTGATACGCCCTGCGGAGACGAGGAGCATGAACATCCTCCTGAGGTACCCAACTCCTCTCCTCAGGACCGTATCCCTTCCAATCGACCAGATATTGTACTTTCCCCCGGGAGATACGAGAATCAATAATAGAGTTAACCTCATACTCCTCCTGACCCTCCACCTGAACAGGACAAGGAGGGGCTGTTGTGGAGGAGAACCTGTTACAAATAAGAGGTTTCAGCAACGACACATGAAACGAGTTAGGGATGCGTAAGGTATCAGGAAGAGCTAGACGATACGCAACTGGATTGATACGAGACAACACCCTGTAAGGTCCAATATAACGGGGAGCGAACTTCATGGAGGGCACCTTTAAACGGATGTTCCTCGTGCTCAACCATACCCTATCACCCGGAACAAAGAGCGGAGCCGCCCTTCTACGTTTATCAGCATGTTTCTTAACCAGCATAGAATTGTGCGTAAGGATTTGCCGAGTATGATCCCACAACTTCCTCAAATTAGCAACATGAACATCAACCGACGGCACCCCCTGGGAAGGAGAAGCCGAAGGAAGAATAGACGGGTGAAAGCCATAATTCATGAAGAAGGGGCTTGAATGAGTAGAATCGCAAACGAGATTGTTGTGTGCAAACTCTGCCCAAGGAATCAAACCGACCCAATCATCCTGGTGTTCGGAAACAAAACATCGCAAATATTGTTCAATTTTCTGGTTGGTACGTTCAGCAGCTCCATTAGACTGAGGGTGATAGGCAGAAGAAAAGTTCAATTTGATACCAAGTTGCGAACAGAAGGACCTCCAAAAACGGGAAATAAATTGGGAACCTCTGTCAGACACAATTTGAGAGGGTATCCCATGTAGGCGAAAAATCTCCCTAGCGAATATCTCGGCCAATTCGGGAGAAGATGGAAGTTTAGGCAGAGGAATGAAGTGTGCCATCTTAGTGAATCTGTCAACCACGGTGAGGATAACAGTCTGTTTTTTAGAGATAGGTAGATCGACAATAAAGTCCATGGCCAAGCAGGACCACGGTTTCTCTGGAACTTCTAAGGGGTGCAGGAATCCACAAGGAAGCGTATGAGGTTGTTTGGTCTTAGTACAAACCTCACATGCAGCGATGAAATCTTTAGTATCCCTACGTAAAGCAGGCCACCAGAAATCCTTAGAGATCAACGCAAAAGTCTTGCGAATACCAGGATGTCCCGCCATCTTGCTGTTATGGAAACACTGCAACAGTTCCAGTTGAAGAGCAGGAGGAACGAAATGTCGACCCACAGGAGTCTGTCTAGGTGCTAAATGTTGTAGCTTAACGATCTCGGCCAGTAACGGAGAATGAATCCTGAGATTCGTATTAGCGACAATATTGCATTTCGGAACTATAGAGGAAAGGACCGGCTCAGGTACAGTAGAAGGTTCATACTGGCGAGATAAGGCATCGGCTTTAGAATTTTTTGAACCAGGTCTATAAGTCAGCACATAGTTGAAGTGAGTCAGGAATAAGGACCAACGAGCCTGCCTAGAGGACAGGCGCTTAGCCTCCCCAATGTAGGACAAGTTCTTGTGGTCCGTCAGGATAGTAATAGGGTGTAAGGTTCCCTCTAATAAATGTCTCCATTCCTTTAAGGCTTTAATGACTGCTAAGAGTTCTCTGTCGCCGATGTCATATCTGCTCTCAGGGCCCGAAAGTTTCTTAGAAAAAAAACCACATGGGTGCAATGGTTTATCTACCCCCAATCTTTGTGACAGAACCGCCCCTACTCCTGTCTCAGAGGCATCGACCTCGAGCAGGAACGGTAAGGTCGTATCCGGATGGACTAGTATTGGAGCAGAAGCAAAAAGTTCTTTGAGACTCTTGAAAGCAGCTAGAGCATCAGTAGACCATGTCTTAGTATCCGCCCCTTGTTTGGTCATATTGGTGATGGGCGCAATAATAGACGAGTAGCCCTTAATGAAGCGTCTATAATAATTAGAGAAGCCAATAAATCTCTGAATAGCTTTGAGTCCCTGAGGCAATGGGCAATCTAAAATAGACTGGAGTTTGTCAGGATCCATCTTAAAGCCCTCCCCAGAAATCACGTATCCAAGAAAGTCTATCTGGGTCTGGTCAAAACTGCATTTCTCAAGTTTACAGTACAAACCATGTTGTAAAAGTTTGTGTAATACCTGTCTGACTTGTCGATGGTGGGTCTCAATCTCTTTAGAGTGTATGAGTATGTCATCCAGGTAGACAATAACACAATCATGTTGAAATTCCCTAAGAACTTCGTTAATCAAATCTTGGAAAACTGCAGGTGCGTTACAGAGACCAAAAGGCATGACCGTATACTCATAATGACCATAGCGGGTATTAAACGCTGTCTTCCACTCATGGCCTTGCTGAATTCTCACCAAGTTGTACGCCCCTCTGAGGTCCAACTTGGTGAAAATCTTAGAGCCCTTTAACCGATCAAAGAGTTCTGTAATCAAGGGGATAGGATAGGCATTCCTGATGGTTATTTTATTCAACCCTCGATAATCGATACAGGGTCTGAGTGACCCATCCTTCTTCTTAACAAAAAAGAACCCAGCCCCGGCAGGAGATGAGGATCTCCTGATAAATCCCTTGTCTAAATTCTCCTGAATATACTCCTCTAAAACAGCATTCTCTTTAGTGGATAGAGGGTATACATTGCCCCTAGGAGGCATGGTACCAGGTAATAGGTTAATTTTACAATCAAAGGACCTGTGTGGAGGTAGAGTATCAGCGTTCTCTTTATCGAATACTGCCTTTAAGTCCATGTACAAAGGAGGTATCTGTCTCTCTTTAGGCTGGGTAGTAGTGTCAGGTGTGTAAATTACAGCCAAAGGGGATACCTTCTGTAAACACCTCTCCTGACAACCCTGACCCCACGAGAGTATCTCCCCTAACTCCCAATCGATAGTAGGGTTATGTCTCTTTAACCATGGATACCCCAGGACTATGGGAACGGAAGGGGACGAAATAAGCATAAGAGATATACTCTCCTCGTGTAAGATACCAACAGACAGGCTCATGGATATAGTCTCACGAGTAATAACAGGCTCGAGTAGTGGTCTACCATCAATGGCCTCAACGGCCAAGGGGGTCTCTCTTAACTGGGAAGGAATAGTGTGCTTAGTGGCAAAGGCTTGATCGATAAAATTCTCAGCAGCGCCGGAATCTATCAATGCCACGGTCTTAAGTACTTCCTTCTTCCATGTTAAAGAAACTGGTAGTAAAAGCCTGTGATTTTTGTAATTATGCGTAGAGGACAAAATAGAAACACCCAAGGCCTGTCCTCTAGAGAAACTTAGGTGCGGGCGTTTCCCGAGCGAACAGGACAATTCAGGCGTAAATGACCTCTGACTCCACAATACATACACAATCCCTCCCTTCTCCTGTACAGTCTCTCCTCTTCTGAGAGATGAGTATTGCCTATCTGCATAGGTTCAGGAATTAGTGAGGTATTGGACTCAGGACTTAGAAATGCAGGTTCTAATTTAAAGGCAGGTCTTAGGTTCCTCTCTCGAGTGTTCTGTCTTTCTCTTATACGTTCATCAATACGAGAAATGAACGAAATTAAGTCCTCTAAATTCTCTGGTAGCTCCCTAGTAGCAATTTCGTCAAGGATAACATCTGATAGCCCGTTCAAGAATACATCCATATAAGCCTGTTCATTCCACTTAACTTCTGACGCCAGAGACCTGAACTCTAGTGCATAATCCACTAATGTTCGGTTCTCCTGTCTCAGGCGCAACAGTAATCTGGCTGCATTGACCTTTCTACCAGGGGGGTCAAAAGTTCTTCTAAAAGCAGCTACAAAGGCAGTATAATTGTATACCAACGGGTTATCGTTCTCCCATAATGGGTTAGCCCATCTCAGAGCTTTCTCAATGAGTAAGGTGATAATAAACCCAACCTTTGCCCTATCGGTAGGATAGGAGCGAGGTTGCAATTCAAAGTGAATGCTGATCTGGTTTAAAAAACCACGACACTTCTCAGGTGACCCACCATAACGTACAGGTGGAGTAACACGGGAAGAGGCACCTACAGTAGCTACCTCTAGGCCTGAACCTACAGAGGAAATAGGAGTAGGACGCGTCTCCTCTGGAGGATTATTAGCACGAGACAACAATGCCTGTAGTGCTAAGGCCATTTGGTCCATTCTGTGTTCCATGGCGTCAAACCTGGAATCAGAGGAACCAACCTGACTGTTTGTACCTGCAGGATCCATTGGCCCTGTCGTAATGTCAGGATCGGGACAGGGATCCAACACGCAAAGTACAAACAGGTACAGGGTACGTATACCGGTCCTTAGAATGGCCGGGCTAACGTACAGAGAGTATAGAGAATGGTCAGAGACAAGCCGAGGTCGAGGGAACGAGAAGACAGGTAAGCGAGGAACAAGCCGGGTCAAGGATAACGGAGGTAAACAGAGTAAGGAAACAAGCCGGGTCGAAACCAAAAGGAAAACTGAGAAACACCAGAGCACTGTGTGACTAGACAGGCTAGAACCACGACAGGGCAATGAGCAACAGGGCGAAGTATGTTTAAATACCCTGGCTAGAGAGGATAGACACGCCTCCGACGAAACCTGATTAGTCTGTCTCGGACTGAGTGACAGGTCGTTCCGGATTGGCGTGATGACGTCGGCCTCCGGGCACCATGCTACAAAAGGAAGAGACTCCCTCGCGGCCGGCGTTTGTGTGACCGGGTCGACCGCGAGGAACAGAGGAAACTTGGCGTCCGGACGGATGAACGTCTAAGTCTCTACCTCTCTCGGAGGTAGAGACTTCAGGTACCCTGACAATACTAGACAAAAGTTGTAAATTCTTAGGAGAACACAAACAGATTCAATGCCGGCAACAGTTTGGCCAACACAGAATTATTCACTAAACTGGAATTTGTGGATGACTGACAAAGGGATTTCACATTTTAGCTTAGATTGGGGGAAAAAAAATCTTCTATTTCCGCTATTTTTCCTGGTTGACAATTCTGGCCTAAAATGTGCAGTTCTCTTTATTTTCTAGTTTAGCAAATAGCTCTTTTAGTAAATATTCCTGATGAACTTCAACTATATCATTCATGCTCATATTCAATGGAGTATTTCATGTCCACGTACAACAAAGAATGGATGAGCATTAATTAAAGCGAGGTACTGTATGGAGCTCAAGTATCATCACACCAGTATCAATACCAAACAAAACAAAATGGTCCATCACTAATAAATAACAAAGTGTTCCTTTATTTAGTGTGTAGCAGGAAGCACACCAATAGCAACACAAAAGCTCCTGTGTGAGCTGAAATATTGACATGTGTGTGTTTTCTATTTTTTGAGATCATTCATTTTTGTTTTGGGTGTCTCATGTCAAGTTTTTCAGGGATGCTGCAATTATCAATTGTTTGTTGATAAGTAAGCGGTACGATGGATATTAGGGTTCAATCTCAGAAAGAGTGTCCATAGGTAAAAAATTGCATGGTAAAAATCAATTACTAGTTAATTTCTTTTCACATGATATTTTAATGATAGTCACATTAGGATAAGGACAACATTTGTGGGTATCCATTTGTTGTAAAGCTGTAAGACAAGGCAATGTGATAAGTTGGAACAAGACCAGCTAATATTTATAAAAATGTAAATGTACATGAGATGGTTTTGCTTCATCCTCTTATACCTTTGTGCATATGCCACTATCAAATAATAATGTGGATAAATACGACTGGATTTTGTTTTGTTTTAGAAGATTGCCTGAATGTATGTGTATATGCCTGATTTTATGTGTATATTTTTTAATTTGTTTTGCACTCTTTAAAAAAAAAATATATATATATAAATACAGGTATTGTAGATGCTCAACATTGAGTTACAGTATCTCACAAAAGTGAGTACACCCCTCACATATTTGTAAATATTTTATTATATCTTTTCATGTGACAACACTGAACAAATGACACTGCTACAATGTAAAGTAACTCAACACACAGCCATTAATGTCTAAACCATTGGCAACAAAAGTGAGTACACCCCTAAGTGGAAATGTCCAAATTGGACCCAATTAGCCATTTTCCCTCCCCGGTGTCATGTGACTCGTTAATGTTACAAGGTCTCAGGTGTAAATGAGGAGAAGGTGTGTTAAATTTGGTGTTAACACTCTCACACTCTCATACTGGTTACTGGAAGTTCAACATGGCACCTCATGGCAAAGAACTCTCTGAGGATCTGAAAAAAAAGAATTGTTGCTCTACATAATGATGGACTAGGCTATTGAGTAATTTTGAGGGGACAGCAAATTTACACTGTTCTACAGGCAGTACACTTACTACTTTACATTGTAGCAGAGCGTCATTTCTTCAGTGTTGTCACATGAAAAGATATAATAAAATATGTACAAAAATGTGAGGGGTTTACTCACTTTTGTGAGATACTGTAATTAGTGAAGATAAAGCCATTAAACTAAAGCATTGAATGGTATTTAACATGTGACTACAGGATCACCTGTCAAGTAGGACCTGGAGTCTAATTTAGTACTGAACCTCTATACTAGGTCAGTCAACAATTCTCTGACCGCTTCTTCATCCTCAACCAACTTTAAATAAATTCCTGCATTTATTCTGAATCAATATGTTTGTAAAAAAAAAAAAAAAATGCCATTGGTGTCCCAATTGGGTCATCTATTCTCAGTACCTTCATGAATATTGTCAACTTTTTTAAAAGCTTCATCGACATTTCCTTGTTGTATTTTCTTGTCTGGCGTATGAAAGGAATTGTGTTTTATAGCATCCTGGAAAGAGAACAAACAGAATTAAATAAATCCCTCATACATGCAGTGTTCCGAAAATAATGCTCTGTCGTGAAAAAAATAATATTCCCTTAAAACAAGTTGGCATTTGAAGTTTTGGTAATTACCAGTGTCCGCTATAGGGCTCATTGAGGACGTTAAATCAGATTGTACTGCGTAGCACCATATGCTCTTAGCCTAGAATTTCCATTTCAGATCTGCACTTCCTGCTTCTTTAATTACCTCTCTTTACATTCAACTCCAAATACCCTTTACGTTCCCTCTGCATCAATAGGTTCATAATTATTTCACTAAAATATGCAAGATAATGAGCACATACAATGGCCTCGATTTAATATTGTAGGAGAAGCATTTCAAGTTATTTACCGGTAATTTAGATAAACGTAAAAAAAATTATTTCCCCAAAATATTCAAATATCCCAAGATGGCGCCAGCCCTCTATCAGGTGACTGCTCCTGGCACCCCAGTCTCCTCACAAGAGGAGGGACCCCTCCCAGCTATAACCATGAGGGCAATGATGGCTGAATTTGCCACTACAATACAAAGCTCTATAAAAGCTGAGATACAGACCTTAGCTACAGAGCTGCACAAAAAGATGCAAGATGTCGGCCGACGCACCGAGCACATGGAGAGCAAGATGAAGGACTTTGCCAGAGCGCATAACTCCTGAGCGGATAAACTGCAGGAGTTAGATGACATCATACAAATGCATACAGTCAAGTTGGAGGATCGCTCTTGGAGGAATAACCTCAGAATCCGGTCCACAACGTGGGAACTGCCACACTACTTGCTGGGTCTCTTCCAGGCGCTTACTCCTGAAATACACTTGGATCAACTACTGGTTGATAGGGCGCATTGCTTGAGGAGGTCAAAACAGCTATCGCCCACTGCGACTAGAGATGTGCTCACCCGAGTGCATTATTTCCATGTCGAGGAAAAGCTGACAAGGGCCTGCAGGAACGGAGACCTCCGAGAACCTTACCAACACCTAAAAATATTCACTGACCTTTCAGTGCCTGCGGTGCAATTTCGGAAAAGTCTGGCTCCATTTACTACAACTCTTCACACCAATGAGATGCAATACAGGTGGGGATACCCGGCCAAGCGGCTGGTACACCGTCACGGCACCACACATCCTATTGCAACTGTAGAAGGTGGGGGGGGGGGTGACCAAGCTGCAAGAATAGGGCATCCCAACTCCAACCATACCTAGAGCAGAGCAACATTGAGTCCACAGAATGACACAGGAATGGACTCAAGCATAGCCTGTGCTTCTGGGACTGATATGTTCAACACAGTTTAACTTGCTGCGACTGAGCTCACGGTAGAAGATTTCGTGAGTAGAGCCCCCTATGGGATGCTAGGATACCTCTATGCCTTATTTTTGTTAATGTTGAGTAATGTTATGTGTTGTACTTACCTTTACATACTGCCTTAAGTTATGGCTAGATCACGACTCTGCCTGTAAGGGTGGGAGGGCTGACTACCACACAACCCCACACCAACAGACCATAAAAAAGTACACTCGTTGCCAGTTCACGTTTCCAGTCACGATGCCAACCAGCTTTGTGTTAGTTCCTCCAAGACTATACATTCTGTTCCTGGACATACGGTCTGCCACTACCCCCACACTGCATGCCTAGTATGCCCAGTGCACGCTCCTGCTCACTGCATGTGAGCTATGGTTTGGTTTTACCAACTTCCCCATACCCGAGACAACCCATCCCTCGACCTATAACACAATACTTTAACAAACACAAGATTGGGATAACCCCACTTGGCCCCAGTAACAATATTTGGACCGCGGGAGACATGGTCAGACTTAAGCACAGCAGCAGCTGTTGTATACATACAAACTATGAAAGTACTGATGTATAATGTTAAGGGACGTGGCAGGTGAGCTTATATTTAAATGGCCATTGGAATGAAACTAGAAAGCCTCCATTTTGTTCAAATGTACATAGGAATTTGGGCCAGAGCGCAGGTAACTTTCTCTTTGTTTTTACTATGTATTTTGAGCTGTTCAAAACTAAGCCACTGCTGCTGTAAGCGCGGTGCTTTATTTTGTGTTTGTTTAATGTTAAGGGATTGAACTCCCCAAACAAGCAAAGCCTACTACTCCAAGAGCTCAAACGATCCCAAATGAGACAGGGGTGCCCTCTCGCCATTACTATGCGTCTTAGTATTCGAACCTTTACTACAAACTATCAGGGACCACCCTAATATCCATGGGGCTGGACAAGAGACCATCCACGTTAAAATGAGTGCACCCAGAGGAATCACTGCCAGCCTTATTAGACATGACTAAAGAGTACGGAGAGGTCTATTACTACGCACTTAACACTACCAAAACCCAAGCAATGCCTGTTGGTCTGCCCTTAAATATGTTGAACAGCCTATGAGCCACATACTCTTTTGACTGGAGGACAGATAATATAAAATACCTAGGGATCACTGTTACAAGGAACCCAGCGGAGTTGTTCTCTCCTAATTATATTACGCTGTCAAGGTCATGCAAACAACTGTTAATGAAGTGGGCCCTAATATTCCAGTCATGGTCTGAATGCATTATAATGCTTAAAAGGTCCATTCTCACGAAACTACAATACCTGTTTAGAATGCTACCTTTAGATATCACGCCACATTATTTTAAAACTATTAGAGCAGATATAAACTTTTTCATATTGGCAGGTGGTAGGCAGAGAGTCACCGCTAAGATCATGCAGGCTCTGATTAAACTAGGAGGGCTTGCGGTTCCAAACATCCAACTCTACTACCATGCTATAGTTCTGGCTTCAGCTATGCCACTTTTCATTAAAACACTGCCCCCACAGTGGGTGCACCACAAACTTGAAACCCTACGTTTTTATTAGTCTAATGTGGCTCCCGACTGCGATTTGACCCAAATGCCAGGCTACTTCTCCCTTGATTCAATCCTTTCTTAGAATTTTGGATAAATATAGGTGCAAACTATGCCACACAAACTCGATTTCCATACCAACACCCATCCAGGCAATCACCTACTATATTCCCACCTTCCATCACACCCCATGGCTGAAGACTGGCGTCACCCACCTGTTTCACCTGTACCACCTGACGGTGAGTGGTCAGCAACCTGGTGCACATTCTCGACCGCCCTTCCGCGCAAGTCCAGCTGTTTCTTTGTTTTTTTAAAGCAGGTGGGTGGTTGTTCAGAGGCTGCCGACCTGGAGCTCGAGCCGCTGGAGAGGGCAGAGATCTCGGAGGCCGCTCGTGTGGTGGGTTATAGCCTGGCTATTGCGAGGAAGTTGCTTGCAGTCGGTGGTTTAATTTCGCCCAGAAGTCTGCAAAGATCTTGTCTAGCATGGTCACATCCGCCATCTTGGATAGGTCGCTGTTTTTTCAGCGTTGGTAGGCCACAGTGCACTAAAGCCGGTCTCAGCAGGGATGCCCCCTAGACCGGGATAACCCCTAGCGGCCCAGAGGGAGGGTGGGGGGGGATGGGGCTCCGGGAGTTTAATTCAACAGCTTTCTGGGTGGTCCCCAATTGTGAGATTGGCTGCTTCCGCACAAGGCAAGTGTCAGGAACAAGACAGGGATCCAATACGCAGAATGCAAAATAGCAGAACGTATACCGGACCTTAAAAAAGCCGGACTAACGTAGAAAAGGATAGAGAATAGTCAGTAACAAGCGAGGTCGAGGGAGCCAGAAAACAGGTAAGCGAATTAGCAAGCTGAGTCAAAGGGAAGGAGAACACAGAATAATCAAAATCAGAGCCAACTCAAATACCAATAAACCAAACCAGAGTATGCACTATAGTTACAATCAAGCTTGAACCACAACAGGCAATGATTAGTTGCAAATTAGTCCTTTTTATAGTTTGGCTCTTTAAGTGATGGCCACGGCCCCAAAACGTCCGAATTCAAACGTTTCGGCAGGCCATAACGTGCGGTGTAATAAAAAGATGCGGAGGTACTGCGGCCAGCGTCTGGGAGGAGAAGAGGGAATGTGAGGAGTGTCCCCATCATGTGGGAGAAGACCCACAGGCTAGATCCCTGCCTGAGCAGTAACCACAGGTACCTTGACAGTAAGTTACTGTTGCTTATATTGAGCTCGGGTGCAGCTAGAGAAGGTTAGATGTCATAGTGAATTGCTTCTTAGTTGAGTTTGTAGACATAAAACCTCAATTTCGTGCCTAAAACTCCAGAGCTCATTCAAGACCCGTCTACCTGGCATGGCAGTCAGGCCCCGCCCCCTGTATTGTGTAATTTAAAACAGACTATTATCAATTCATTCTATTTATAATGGTTTAAAATAAAAAGGTATTTTGCAAAAAAGTATAAATAGGAGTTATGGAACACAATTTTGGAAATGCTGTCACAATGTCTAAGTTTTCATGTCAGTTACCAAGTAAAATTGGATCTCTTCAAAGTGTAAGTCTTTTAGTCAGTTTAGTTTCATTATTTTTTTAGTACTCTGTGTGTAATGTGGTTTAATATCATCAGCATTAAACTGTATTTTAATTCATCATTCAAAGTAAATTGAAAGTGAATTTCCAATTTTAGGCCACAATATCTGAATTAGAAAAATGAAAACATCAGGTAAGTTTTCACTTTAGCTGCTTCGGCGTAAATTTGGAAATTCATTTTGAATTCTTGACATTGGACTTGTTAGTGAATAACCATGACTGTTTATCAAACTTGTGATGCTAATTGTTACGTGTAAACGATAATAACCACTGGTAACTTTCAACTTATTAGTGCAATCTACAAAGAAAGCTTAATTTGATGTAATTTGTTGTTACCTCAATGGTGATAATTGCCGGTTCGATGTCTTCGTATACAATGTTCACTTTGTTCACTGCCTGCTTTGCATGTGCTGGTGTATCAGCCAGAACGGCACATACTATGTCTCCAACGCAGAGCACCTTGGGAAATAAAATCAACCATTTGTAATACAGTGTTGTGTTCAATGTATTTTTTTTATTAGGAATCATTAACCAATGAGATTTCGGTTGTTGTGCCAACTAATATTTGTGTTTAAACTCCACAACAGTATATCATACGGTTCCCTGAATACAAAGACGAATATAGTCAAGTAAATAGATTTATGGTGACATTTACAACCAAGGTAAGTATAGGAAATCGACATTTAACAAATTACACTGGGTTTCAAGGGCTTTTTTTGTGGTGTCCTAGTGTATTTGAATATGTAAGCAAGTTGTTCCAAAGTGGGTGAATGTGGGCAGTCACACAAAGGGTAGTCTAGATATTAATCAATGCCATAATATGGAGACATATGACTATAGATTTGGAAAACAGAGGTCACTGAGTGAAAATGATAAACACAGGGTTGACAGAAGAGCTCACAAGAGGTACAGTTGGTCAACAGAGAAGAAAAATAGTTCGGCCTGGTCCATTAAGATCATGATGAGAAGAGAAAATGCACAGTGCATATAGTTGGAAACATGGTTGACAACTGGAATCACATGTATAGAGGTCACAAGGGTACATCGAGGACTATTATAGGATGAGGGAGGCTATGACCGATGTAATTACACAAAAGCAAAATATTTTATCACTGAGAAGTCCTGAAAGATCAAAAGAGATACCAAAGAGGATGTGAGCAGCAGTTGGAATATTGAGGGGATCAATGGATACACATGACTAGCAATGGGAACCATAAAATGGACATAAATTCAACAATATTAAAGATGCAATCTGCAATAGGGACAGGGGAGGCCGCAAGGGGAAACCAAAAATGAACACCATTTGTAATTAGAGTGTAAACTTTTTTTTAATTTGCTAAATTTTCCATGCAATAAATCTAGTGTATTTAAGTGCTAGTGTATTAAAGTGCTTATGTTCTTGTTTACCTGAAAGCATGGTTGTTATGGTTACACCTTATCTTTATGTCAAATGGTAAAATGTTATGGAAAGTAAATTATTTGGTTCACAGGAGTTTCATCGCTTTGTCTGTATGTTACCTAACAAAGTAACCTAGGCCTGGTTTTAAAAAAAAGTAAAAAGAAAAAAAAAAGAAAGAAAAAAAAAGATTGAAACAAAAGTGTAAAGGTACCCCAGAAATATTAAATCGGACCTCTCTCTAGGTGTTCTCCCTAACTGAAACATACACTCATGAAACGTTTTATCCTGAATGGTGACATTTGTTTGGGCTTTTAGTTCAGTAATTTCTCTTCGCATAACATTCTGCAGAAAATATAATTTCCCAGCAGTTTTATTTTGTTTACTTTGGTTTTTCAAAAATGTTGGATAGTCCGTAATATGTAGGGCACAAAAGCATTCTGTGGGTCATGTGAAGTCAGATCAGAAGGTTAGGGGAATTAATGTACGGGAATGCCTTTCAGAATAGGTACCTGGTAAAAGCATTGTTAAGTGGTCCAAAAAAAGTCTCACAGAGAGCAATTAGTGCTCATTGTGTAGTGTCAAGACTTTCATATGCATTCAGTAGCATATCTTGCCTGCGATATTACAAAATAAAGCTGCCATAAGTGAATGTTTGTTTCATATGGGTTGATAAAAGATCATTACTTTTTATAACTAGAGGTTATCCAGTGTAGCACTTACTATTTTTTAGCATGAACAAAATAAACATTAATATGAGGTTCTATTGTCTTAAGGGACAGGATTTTGTTATTCACATTCTCTCTTACCTTCTCATCTGCTAACAAGCAATCATCCCAATCAATAAAACGAAACTCGTTTGTGTCAGGAATATCTTTCGCTGTTACAACATCACAGACTCCGGGCATGTTCAATGCTTCTGTCAGATCTATTGATCTGGAATAAGAAAGTAATTAAGGGGAAAAACTTCCATAAAAGCACTGAAATTCTTTTACTACTGTAAGAATTTCACAGGTTATCATATTTGCTTTCAAAATTTAACCCACTCTACAACACAACAATATGCTGAAAAGGCTTCTGCGCAAGCCTTATGTGAAGTATCATTATATGCACTAACATACCCTTCCTTTCTGTAATGCACCTACTAAGATATTTCTGGTGATTGGGCCTCTGCGTAGGCCAAAAGTACTGTTGTGCAATGTGCCGGTCGGCGCTTAAATAAAGAATTGAAAAGAAAAAAAAAAAATTTAACCCACTCTGTCAGAGATTAACCATCTTTGGTTTATTGCTCGCCAACGTCTTCTTAAAAGAAACACTCAGGGCATCAATACAACTTAAGTGCTTTTTTGGGGGTTTGCCTTTAAATTCATGCCAGTGGCGGCGGGTAAAGTTTTAAAATGGTGGGGCGCCAAAATGATCTCCCATACAATAAAACAAGTTGGGCACAACAAACAATATCTGTAAAATACATAGAGCTGAGTACCATACAGAGATAACCATACCACAAACAGTGGAGCTGAGAAAAACAAAAATAGAGGTGTAATACACAGAGCTGGGCACAACATACCTAGAAAATACACAGATCTGGGTAGACTACAAAGACAACAGGTAGAGCTGAGTAAAATACAGAGAAATTACACACATAGCTGGGTACAATAAGGAGATACTCATAACTATCCCACACAGCCAAGATCACTATGATGTATTACAAAGGGCTGCAATTTAGAGATACTATACAATACATATCTCTGTACAATTCTCTAGTGTTCTCTATTGTTTTTTTTTCGTAGACCTCTTTTAGCTCTCCCTTTCAGGATTGCGTTCCTGCTATGGTAATCTACTCTTGACTCCATATTAGCTCAGCGTAGGGTTAAACAATTACAATACTGATAGACTCCTTATTACCTCTGAAGCTGGCAATATACTTAATTTGCAGTGGTAATATAGAACCCAGAAGTAGCTAACGAGGTTAACAGAAGCAGACAACATTACAGATTAAAACAGATTGAAATCAAAATCAAATCAGTCCTCAGAGTCACAACCCCAGTCCCTCAGTTTGAAGTTTCATGATGTTCCAACTAGCCACAGCATGAGTTTCTCAGGTCTCAGCTATAGAGTGACTGAGCACTTTAAAGAAGATGGTGGGTATGTGCAGTAGGAGTTATGAAAACTATTAAGGACAGGCAGCACAATACTCTCTCAAAAATGTCCTCCTTCCCTTGTCACCCCTGGCTTTAGAGAGATTATAACATATATTTGAGTAAATACCCTAGCTTAATCAGCCCTCATGTAGTCACTGGCACTATTTTGGGATATAAAATATATTATACACTTTCATGTGACAGGGGTCAGGAGCGGCCGCTGCCGCTGTACTCTCCCTGTGCCGCTTCCTAGATGGTGCCTTGCTTCTCTTTCCTGTGGGCATTATAATCCCCCTCTGGTGTTGTGAGCCAATAATGGCTCCTGAATGGGGAGGAAAATAGCCAGCCTCTACTTATGGGCAACTGAATGGAAATCCTATCTCAAAGTTGAATAGTCATGTACAAAATCTGCTAAAACAGGGCACATTTCAAACCTGCCACTCAATCCTCTTCCTGTTTGGAAGATAAACAGTGTAGCTGTCAAGTCTAAACTACCCCAGAGTAATAGAGTATCCTTTAAAAGAAGAAGACGTATCTGTAGCGGAACCCCTTTTTGGCTGTCCCATCTCTTATTTTATTTGTTGGCACTGCAGAGGTTTTTCATGCCTGGATTACACAGATTTACATTGCACCATCTATGGACATACTTTGTTCGGTATACGAACAAAGTACCGAACAACCGGACCACCCTGATGTACATTATTCATGTAATTTACCTCCCTGATCGCTTCTCATATTCCCTTTCACATACAAACACGCTGCTATATCCCCTGGGTGGCCGCCATTTCGTTAGCCGAACACGTGGCGTCGAGTGTCTGGAACTCAAAATGGACACTCAACTAGCCGAACACCGCTAAGACCTCCAGGATGGCAGAAAACAACGAAAGAAACCCACGAACGGCCCTTCATTCAGTAGGATGAATCCCACGAACTAGGGGATTCATCCGGTTGCCGACTCCATTATGTGTGGCATAGCCTTTCGGGAGTTTTGGGGCACGAATAGAGACTGACCGCAGAACCAGATTTAATGGAACTAATTTCGGCATCTTTACCCATGCGGTCGGTCAAAACGTTACCTTCCTATAACTCCCGAACCCCTGGTCTGATCTGGGTGATTTTTGGATATGTTTCTCACCCAGATCAGGTATATCACACATATTTGGGGTACATCTGGAAAGTGGGGAAGAGTATGTGCAGTATAATTGTATTATCTGTTAAGCTAAGGGGAGGAGATGTGTGGGAGGTAACGTCGATATGATTGGTGTAATGTGTAATTAATGTGAATCCCTCCCTTGCATGGGAGAATCTCATAAAAGCAGGAATGTTGCCATTAAACTTTAGTTCTACTCCTGATACTGTGTGTCGTCCAGCGATTGGGAAAGGTGATGGGATATTATTGGATTTTATTGCTGACTGTGCTGGATATTCTCATTACTTGTTCCTGCATCCTCTGGATATACTGGTGGAGTTAAGCTGTGAGAAATCAGCTCTCCGCTACAGTATCACTGGTCATTAGAATTGCCAAGTTAAACGTATTAAAACATAGAATACAGTCTGCAGGCAATAAACAAGAGTAGTCAGAGATAGGTCCAGTTCAAGGAGTACATAAAAAACAGGTAAACGATAATCAAAGCCGAGGTCAGGGATTCCTAAAAGCCAGAAACGTAGCAGTTAAAACCAGATATTGCACAGCAAAAGTCAACATGCACCCTTGGGTAAAAATGTTTTTAGAAGGCACTCAAGTAATGTTGCTCTGGTGACGTGTACCAGCATGATGGCAAAATATGACGCAGGGATTGAAGCATATATATTGAACACCAGGTAGAGAAGTTCGCATCCCAAATGATGTCAGAAAGACACATGGCGTCAATATGCATGCGTCGTCGCCATAATAGCACTGGAACAGTCATAGTAACTTAGACAATGAGAGATCAGTTTGACCCACATTGCTGACTTGACCCTTCCCCTCAACCAATCACCACCCTCTTCCTATTTGTATAGTCTATAAAAGCTGTGCTAAGGGGAAAGGGGGCAGATCATAATAGGACAGTAACGTCACCAAATAAGCTCATACTGATCTATTAATGGCGGAACTGAGCACATTCTTAGAATACGTTTAATAACAATGGACTGTGGCTAAGGTGGCAGGGTTATACTGTGGAAAGCTGCAAATTTCTTTCTTTAACAAAATATATTTGATTGTAGAGAAAAATACAGCATGAATACGAGGCCAAAACCTACCAAATAGCTTTAAGTTGCATTGATTCCTGGGTGTGCTTGAAGTGGCCTTTTTAACACTCTAGTGTTTTTGTACAGTGCGCAGTTAGTTATTAAAAAAATCTTGCTCATCTTTTAGGTATCTTGCTCCAATAATATATATATATATATATATATATATATATTTTACAGTTTCATCTAGCTACCTATAAACTCAATTGCTACTGTGTAATCCCCATAAGAAAAAGATGTACTAAGTATTTATGATATAACATTCTCCTAACCACTGTTCCTTCCTATGGTTTATAGAAGTCAAAGTAAATTTAGAAGGGAGAACTTGTAGCGGCATCTCAACTGTACAAACCCAACTTTCCTTAAATACAATTTTTCCAAACTTGGAAACCACGAAAATATAGGTTATACAGACATGATCTTGGCGTGAGCTCTTGGGCTGGTCAGCAAAGCCATGAACAGCTCTCCTTCAACTGCTGTCATGTCATCACAATATACAGCTTCTCCAGACACTTGCATCATGGCGGATTGGTGCATGACTGGCCTTCCAATGGTGTCTTGGAGAGGTTGGTTAAGCTTTACATTCTGACAGAATATAAAAAAATATTGAGATCAAGTTTTCTCAGATTCATGTATTTCAAAAGAAAAACATAACACTTTAGTTTAATCAAGTTTGACTCACAGAAACAGAGAATCAACAGCTTTCTCGTGAATTGATTTACTGCAAATTGTAATAGTCAGAACAAATATTCAGGGTGTACAATATTGAGGAGACTCCCGTGGATGATCTAAATTAAATCTATGAATAGTTTTGTTTTCCTTTCTACAAAACCTACTTAATTCTGGCACTGTTAAAGCATCATTAGAATAACATTTTACAATTATTTTTATAGTAGACAGTCATAATGGTCTACAAGAACTACCAACAGCCCAAGAGTTAGTTGTTGACGACATTATGTTCTAGTAGAGTTATTAAAAAACAAATAATTTTTCATTTATGAGAGTTAATTTGAGGTCTTATTGAGAGCATTCTATGGGCCATCGATAATAGCGAAATTATATTCGTAGAACAGTGTTGGCTCAAGAAAGACCAATGAATAGGCTGTTGTGGCACAATAAAATACTTTCTACCCTATCTTTGCTAGATTCTTTATCTTACTATTGGCAATCAGGTGGAACTAGACATACATTGTACTCCATCTTAAGATGTGATTAATTTTAGGACGAGTTTCCCTTAAATTATTAAAGTGTGCTTATCGTTGACGTCATGTGGAATGTAACGATTGGAAATTATAGGGCATCTTCACTAGCACCATCACTAGGTCACCTGCTTAAACAGGAAGGGGTTTGTGTAAATATTCATGTAATGTTAATTATATAAATACTTATTTAACCAGGAAGGAAGTAAAAAGAACTGCTACATTTTAAGTGTTATATAATCTGATATAAATCATGTACATATACAATCTAAAAAGTATAAATAGAACAAAACTCAAAATTGTGCAATATGAGGCTCTTGGAGGATGATCATCCAGCGACAATTGGTAACAAAGTAAAAAATACAAAATGAGAAGTAAAACATTTTTTACTGCTCATTTTGTATTTTTCACTTTGTGTTACCAATTGTTGCTGCATGATCATCCACCAAGAGCCTCATCAAGATTTCGGTTCCAGAGAGAGATATTGATGTGCCTGATTTGGTCTTTAATCCTGTAAGTGCAATCTAATAAAGCTATTCATTGAATTTTTAAATAGCTACACTGTGTTTGTCTCTCCATTTTCCTTTCATGTTTTGAACGTGAGGAAAAGAAAAAGAAAAAAAGTCTTTACACGATAAAGTTTGTTTTACATGCGTACCATTAATTTTATCTTTGTGAGTGCAATAATTACCCCACCCCCTTTTGGTGATTTTACAATATTACGCAATTTTGAGTTATGTTCTATTTATATTTTTTAGATTCTATATGTCTTCTTACAATCTATCAACTTATAGTGTAAACTATTTAGTTTTCTTTCTGGTGGTCACCTATTTGTATTAAAGTGTAAATTTGTGTATTATAAATCATTAAATGAATGCATGCTACAGTGTTTTCAAAGTCACCCCAAGACCCAAATAATTGCAGTAAATGGCGGTCACTGACCTGATACCTCTGTTTGGCACTTGGTTTGGCAATATGTGAGTTTGTAACACCACCATCCCCCGATATCTCCAAAGGACTGTGACAATTCTGTACATCATAGTGTAAAAGAAATTTGAACAGCGGACATTATTTCTATATTTATTCTCTATATTTATTTATTGCACAGATATAGATGCCGTAGTTAACAGATCTACTAAGTTATATAAATCATTTCCCCCCCTTTTTGGTTAATAATATCGAAAAAAAAATAAGACAAATGCAATCATGCATTTTTAACATTAAATATGTTGTTCAAATGAAATTGGAAAGTGATTCAACCACCATTGTGGCAAGATATCAATTAGACTATCAATGTACAATGTAAAGTGATTTAATATCATCATCATCTCGAAAATTCATTTCACAACAAGATCTGAGGAAACCTTGGTTTGTAAAAAACAAAACAAAAAAACAAACAAACAAACAAACAAAACAAAAACTATCCTAGTGGCACAATGGAATAACTCGCAAAATACTGCCTCCATTGGAGGAATCTAGCTTTCTACACTGTAGTCCCTATCATATTTATGTCTATGTCCTTAATTTTTGCCTGTGTTTTTTGTTTACGTCCACCATTGGTAGTAATCTATATCAATTAATAAGTACAATTGTCTATTATTGTTTTGTTTTGTTAAATTATAAAAAAAAGCTTGGACAAATAAATAAATATATTGTATTGGCATTTAAACTATATACTCCCAACTCAGTTGTTTGATGTCACAAGCATATAAGATCACATACAGGATCTCACAAAAGTGAGTACACCACTCACATTTTTGTATATATATTATATCTGTTCATGTGACAACACTAAAGAAATTACACTCTGCTACAATTTAAAGTAGTAAGTGTACAGCCTGTAGAACCGTGTAAATTTGCTGTCCCCTCAAAATAACTGAACACAGCCATTAACGTCTAAACTGTTGGCAACAAAAGTGAGCACACCCCTAAGTGGAAATGTCCAAATTGGGCCCATTTAGCCATTTTCCCTCCTCGGTGTCATGTGACTCATTAGTGTTACGAAGGTCTCAGGTTTGAATGTGGAGCAGGTGTGTTAAATTTGGTGTTATCGCTCTCACACTCTATAATACTGGTTACTAGAAGTTCAACATGGCACCTCATGGAAAATAACTCTCTGAGGATCTGAAAAAAAGAATGGTTGCTCTACATAAAGATGGCCTAGGCTATAAGAAGAATGCCAAGACCCTGAAACTGAGCTGCAGCACGGTGGGCAAGATGATACAGCGGTTTCACAGGACAGGTTCCACTCAGAACAGGCCTCGCCATGGTCGACCAAAGAAGTTGAGTGCATGTGCTCAGCATCATATCCAGAGGTTGTCTTTGGGAAATAGACGTATGAGGGCTGCCAGCATTGCTGCAGAGGTGGAACGGTCAGCCTGTCAGTGCTCAGACCATATGCCGCACACTGCATCAAACTGGTCTGCATGGCTGTCATCCCAGAAGGAAGCCTCTTCTAAAGATGATGCACAAGAAAGCCTGCAAACAGTTTGCTGAAGACAAGCAGACTAAGGACATGGATTACTGGAACCATGTCCTGTGGTCCGATGAGATCAAGATAAACTTATTTGGTTCAGATGGTGTCTAGCGTGTGTGGCGGGACTGGCAGCAACCAGGTGATGAGTACAAAGACAAACGTGTCTTGCCTACAGTCAAGCATGGTGGGAGTTTCATGGTCTGGGCCTGCATGAGTGCTGCCGGCACTGGGGAGCTACAGTTCATTGAGGGAACCATGAATGCCAACATATACTGTGACATACTGAAGCAGAGCATGAAGGAGGGGCCCTTTGGAGACTGGGCCCCAGGCCAGTATTCCAACATAATAATGACCCCAAACACACCTCCAAGACTATCACTGCATTGCTAAAGAAGCTGAAGGTAAAGGTGATGGACTAGTCAAGCATGTATCCAGACCCCACTGAGCATCTGTGGGGCATCCTCAAACAGAAGCTGGGGGAGCGCAAGGTCTCTAACATCCACCAGCTCTGTGATGTCATCATGGAGGAGTGAAAGAGGACTCCAGTGGCAACCTGGGAAGTTCTGGTAAACACCATGCCCATGAGAGTTAAGGCAGTGCTGGAAAATAATGGTGGCCATACAAAATATTGGCACTTTGGGCCCAATTTGGGCTTTTCTAATTAGGGGGTGTACTCAGTTTTGTTGCCAACAGTTTAGACATTAATGGTTGTGTATTCAGTTATTTTGAGGGGCCAGCAAACTTACACTGTTATACAGACTGTACACTTACTACTTTACACTGTAGCAGAGTGTCATTTCTTCAGTGATGTCACATGAAAGATATAATAAAATATTTACAAAAATGTGAGTTGTGTACTCACTTTTGTGAGATACTGTATATTTTATGTAAACATATTTAATCACTATTTCTATTAACATTTATATCAGCCCTATCCTTTGCCATTATTGTGGCTGTAGTTCAAAATTGGGGAAGAGAGCTAGATACCCAGAGGGGAATCAGCTTGGTGTGTGTCTGGGGCGGCCAATATAGGGGATAACCCTCACATTTGTGAATAAAGAAAAAACAGACCTGGTAGATCTGAGAGGAGTTGGACGCCCCCTTGTGGATATGTGAATATTAAAACTTAGCTTTTAATCTTACTGAAATAAGATAAAGGTCCTCAAAATAAAGAAAATAAACAAAATAAAGTGAAATGATAATATCTGAGTCAGGAGAGATAGAATATTAGCTCATAAATGGGATGTGAATAAATCTTGAAGATGCTTCATGATAAGCTCAATATGGAGTCTTCAAATCGAGATAAATCCCATATAGGTGCCAAAAAACGTTAATGTACACTGCTGGTAGCTATTGAAGAGAGGTTCCCATCTATTATGCTTAAACCCTGTGCCTAAAAATCACTTGATAAATATTGGTGAGGTCTAGTAGAGTTACAAAATGTAACAATATGTTGCACAGCAGGTAGATAAGTGTAGACTGGTAAACATAGCTACATAGTATAAAACGGAAAAAATTGGATAGATAGTAATCTGATATAAAGTTACTACAATTACTGTAGAAAAGTACGCTGATGCTTGCTAGTACGATTAGGTTATATAAATGAGGATTAAGTGCAAAGTTGCTATAGCTAATATCAATTGCTAGAGAAAAGCTTGAAAGCAAAAAGCTGCAACTGTGTTCTGCACGAAAAACTAGTATGGAGAGAGGGGGAGGATAAGCAGAGAGTCACCAAATTATAACGCTGTGAAGAAGGAAGAAGGCGCGTTTTCACAGCGCCGAAACACGTGTCAGGCAACAGTCAGTCAGGATAGTTAAATGCTCGTGCGGCTTCGTTATTATCACTAGCTAGACAGTTAGAATTGGAAACTATCTTCTTTTACTCGCAACAAACGGAATTGCAAGCGGGCTTGCAGTACATATGGGAATTTAGTCTGGGCTTCAAGGGAGGTTGGAAGGGATGGTGTAAGGGATGTTATAATTTGGTGACTCTCTGCTTATCCTCCCCCTCTCTCCATACTAGTTTTTCATGCAGAACACAGTTACAGCTTTTTGCTTTCAAGCTTTTCTCTAGCAATTGATATTAGCTATAGCAACTTTGCACTTAATCCTCATTTATATAACCTAATCGTACTAGCAAGCACCAGCGTACTTTTCTACAGTAATTGTAGTAACTTTATATCAGATTACTATCTATCCAATTTTTTCCGTTTTATACTATGTAGCTATGTTTACCAGTCTACACTTATCTACCTGCTGTGCAACATATTGTTACATTTTGTAACTCTACTAGACCTCACCAATATTTATCAAGTGATTTTTAGGCACAGGGTTTAAGCATATTAGATGGGAACCTCTCTTCAATAGCTACCAGCAGTGTACATTAACGTTTTTTGGCACCTATATGGGATTTATCTCGATTTGAAGACTCCATATTGAGCTTATCATGAAGCATCTTCAAGATTTATTCACATCCCATTTATGAGCTAATATTCTATCTCTCCTGACTCAGATATTATCATTTCACTTTATTTTGTTTATTTTCTTTATTTTGAGGACCTTTATCTTATTTCAGTAATATTAAAAGCTAAGTTTTAATATATACATATCCACAAGGGGGCGTCCAACTCCTCTCAGACCTACCAGGTCTGTTTTTTCTGTAGTTCAAAATTGGCAAATTTATCTCATTTCCAACGTAAATGTAATATGTAACCAATATTTAATAATATTGTTGCAATAGATTATAGATGTCATACAAATCTGTACACGCATGTATTGTGGTCACATTACATGATTGGTTGATATAAAATATCATACATTCAAATAAACATTTGAACATATATTTTGAAAATCAAAAGTAAAGTTTGTGAAAAAACATAAACCGTCACATAATTACAGTGAAAAAAAAGAAGTAGAGAAGGTGGCTAGATGAGAAACAACTTATGATATAGAAAACAATGGGGGGTAAAATTACTATGAGATTGTAAAAAATCATATTTAAGGTTGAGGAAATAAAAACAAGCAGCGAGAGGAAAGGGGGGCAAAACTCTCCAGTTAGAAGAAGCTGTATGAAGTTTACAAGATCTTGACTGATGTTCATCATCCAACGGAACTTACCACAGACGTCAGCTCACGCAAAACCTTGAGATAGAATTTGAAGAAGAAGCTCATAGTTAGAGTTCTCTTGTATTCGACCTTCCCACCAGGAGCAGCGGGAGACAATGAAATCTCGTCCAGGACCAGTCTACAGGCATCACTTAGCATCCCCTCATCCCAGTGTCTGAAACAGTTTGATGCATCAGATTAGCAAACTGATGGTTGCAGTAATCCATGAGAAGTTCATCAAACTATTTGTTTGCAAACAGTCTAACAATGATCATGGTTGGATTTATACATTGTGGGTATAGTGCAATATAGTTTGATTGAAAACGCCATATTGTTTTGTGCAAATCTAAAAATCGAACATTAGGAAACAAACTCCCCTGGGAATATGAAAGAGTATGAAGAAGGTGGGATGTTTGATTGTGAGCCCCCACTTTGCTCATGCAACTCTAGTCTGCAGTTTGCCAGACTGCTCGTAAATCCAAGAAAAATAATGGAGGCATAAACCAGACATCTTCAAACAAGATCTTTATTCCCACAAGTGTGGGAAAAAAAAAACTTTCATCTATTATTGGGGTCAATAAAGATAGTTAAGCACTGTTTGTCTTTTGAGGCAGTTAGAACTATACTCCTTGAGAAAGGTATTTGCTTGGTTTGTATGGGATTGTATTTCCTATAGAAAGCAGAAAAAAACCCATGTAATATCATTCTTAATACCATATTATGTATTTTACCTGAATCACAAAAGAAATACCTTCAAATATAGAAATAAACCCAAGTAAATGTAGTCACGTCCTGCTACGAGCACTTAATAGAAATCTAATAGCTACAAAACCATGTTATTCTGATATCTCGCACAAGACACAGCGATTGGTATAATACATGAAATTGTAAGTAATGTTAATACTGGAAAATAATTGAAACCTCTTAAATATAAAAAAGTAAATAAAAAAAAACAAAAAAAACTAATTTGTAGTTCCTACTCAGAATCATACACGATAATTTTTGGAGACAGGTATGTTCAGCTTTCAATTTATCTCATCATGAAAGAGTAAGAAAACAGTCCAGACGTTTTGCATTTTGCGGTTTTATGTTCCATTTCTATCACAGTGTGCAACTAAGGACAATTGCAGAGATTGGCCACTAAGCGACAAAACATCTCCCAGAGGACATTATACCTAGACACAGGCCATTATATATACTTGCCTTCCAATGAGGCCCTGTCTTGTTTTCTTAGCACATACAGTGCTTTCTCCAATGCCCCCAAATAAGATATTGCAATCCTTGATAAGGTCTGTATTCTCTTGGAAAAGGACCCTCATCGCAGACACAACTATAGCAGCAGAATTCATCTTAGTTTGTGATTGTCTGAAGGCTGATACAATTTCCCACTGTGGATGAAGAGGACACAGGGTCACAGTGTATGATATCAAAACTCTGTTTTTGGACATTTCCATTTCAGTCAAGAATGGTCAATAAACATCGACTTGTTTCAGTCAATATTTTATCTTTATAATCTGTTATAATAGGTTTTATACCTCATCCCTTTCCATAAAGCGAGTTGGGGTATGTCATCTAAACAGCAACCAGTCAGTGGCTGCTGCTGTAATACAAGACTAGTTAATGGGCAGCTATTGCTACTCAGTTGCTATAACATATGGGGGGACTAAGGTACTATACTTCACTCCCTGAAAAAGATTTGAATATAGAATGTACAATGTTTTACTAAAATGGTAAAGATATACCAATAGTAAAGAAGTGTGTAGCGCTTAAAGTGGTGTTACACTTAACCCCTAGGGGGGCATTGAACAATAATAACATTGTAAAAAATAAAAAGGGAACACATATGGTGTAATAACGTAGATATTAAGTCAGTGGACTAACTTAAAAAAGGATCCACTCACGTGGTAAAGAGCCCAGTATGGATAGGCTCAGGTCACTTCTGCTTTAGTGTTCCATTCTGACACTCAACCTTTTCAGTGAAGTTACAGTCAGTATCCTCATGAGACAGGAAACAAAAACAGGAAGGAGAGACACAGGGGCAAAGCCAGCCCTAGTGCATTAACTTAACAACAACAGGTTATTACTGTAGTGCACAGTTTGCTTCTCACCTTTTAAGGTGCCTGGACGTGGCACCTAGTAAATAAGCAGATGTATCAATAATGGAGATACTACCTGTCTTTACCCTGCAGCAGCAGTAGTAGATGATCCACAGGACACTGTTCCAAATGTAGTAACAGAAATGTATTCAATAAAACATACATTAAAAAACGTCCATGTAATTAATCATCCGAGATGCGTTTCGCCAGTCACAGCCTGGCTTTATCAATCGTAACATGATGATGCAGATCCTGAGCCTATCCATACTGGGCTCTTTACCACATGAGTGGATCCTTTTTTAAGTTAGTTCACAGACTCAATATCTACGTTATTACACTATATGTGTTCCCTTTTTATTTGTTACAGTGTTATCATTGCTCAACCCCTAGGGGTTAAGTGTAATACCACTTTAAGCACTACACACTTTTTGTATTATTGGTATATCTTTACCATTTTAGTAAAACATTGTACATTCTTTAAAGTAGGGTGGGGAGTCCTTACGTTTGTGTGGAAGCCTTTATCACTTTGCACTTTTCTATTTTTATCCAACTGCCTTTAAGCATAGAGCACTTTAGTGTTCGGTTTGAATATAGAGACTGTTTCCAAACACTGTCCAATCAAAGGTGCCTCTATAAGGCTAAAGGATCCTGTTATACTAAAGGTAGGGATGGGTTTAATTAACTTGACATTTACATAGTAATAATAAAAAAAAAAATACAATCAAAATCTATTGACTTTCAAAACTTGATGAAATGATTACTGTATTAAACATTTGTTTTTAGGTTACAGTTGTCCTTTAAACATCCAATCAATTTATTAGGTTGGCTGCTAGAATTTTGAATGGTATTGTATCTCGCCAGAATTTGAAAGTAAAAAAACAAAAAAATCATAGCCTAAAACCAGTCGATATTCATCAACGGGTTCCTGCCAGTAAAAAGAAATCAAGGCCTATCTTTGAAAATGCTTGTATAGAAATTTGGTATTAGAATTATTCTGGAGGCTCTGAATTTTTTTCTGGAAAACATGGTGGCATGGGAGAATATATATTTATTAAAAGACTAGTAAGTACTAATTATTTTCCAAGTATAATTTTCATATGGCCAAACATAAAATGGTATATAAACTGTAAAAAAAATGTTTTGTACCTTTTGGGAATATGGGATAAGGACAGACACTAAAACTTCTTCAGGAAAGAGAACGGGCAACTTTTCTGTGGATTGGAAGTAAGAGTCATTGCATGGTATATGCCGAGATCGTCCTGCAACAAATGAATATGTCACAATTAATTTTTCTCAAAAAAAAATAAAAAAATAAATAAATTATATATATTTATAAAGGAAGGTGAAGCCTCTGAAAAATCTAATTTCTTACAAAAATGCTCAATAGCTATTTGAAATCAGCCTTGCTCTTGTGCAGCTTACTGGAGAGTTTTCTTTTCCACACTGCAGAATACCTACTGCACTATACTAAAATTACACATCAAACTGTTTTCTTTATAGATAAAAATAGAATCTTTGCTAAAACTCCTCCTGAATGTTGCCAAAACTCTGCTCACACTAACCTTCCAACCTCGCTCTCTTTTGTTTGTTATTCATAGTCCTTTACTAAAATGTAGGAGAGATATATTTCATAACCTTAATTATGGATTAAAAGGCTGAGGCATGTTCAGTTCATGCTACACATTGACTCCTTGTGACATTATTGTGGATACATTCTTAAAGATATACTGTTTGAATATGCACCTATAGATTTGTAATGGTTCTAAGGCCCATTTATGTGAATTGCTGGTATTTGTAAATAAATTAAATAAAAAAACAAAGGCATTTCACTATAGAATTGCTTTACCTTTTGACATCAGGTAAAGAGACACATTGCCTACAGCAAGGACAGGATTCAGGTCTGAGTTTGCATTTCTACTAATTATGTGTCCACCTAGAGACTGCAAGAAAGGCATAGTTATAGACAGAATCCATAATTTTCAGGTTATTCGATTAATGCTTTCTTCAGAGTGAAAAGATTATTAAATCTCGGTTTTAATTACACTTCATAGGTTTGTGAACTGCATTTAAAAAACTGCTTGAGCATCGATCAACGTTTATAAAACTTTAAATTACCCATTTTCATTACAAGAGAAATATAGAAAAAAACAAAACCAAATCATCATTTTCAACAGGAGTTAATATTTTTGAATAAAATTTTAAAATAATATTTTCCAAAAAATAATATAATTTTTTTTAAAGTATATCCAAAAATATTAAATAATTTGGAAAGCATGTCCAACAATATTAAATTGAGATCCTAGTGATTGATTTCAACCACAATGCTACTTTTAAGAGCTGCACCTAACCCTCCAAATTGACTAATTATTAAATGTATGTAAAATCTTGCTGTTGGTAAAGTTGCTAAAAGGGAAATGACACAAGGCTGGTCTGGCATATTCAATATGGCCCTCAATTCAACATTTTTCTATACATTTTAAAATTATTTCTTTTGTTTGGAAAAACTTTTAAAATTACTTCAGATTTTGGAAAATATATATATTTTTGATATATAAAATTTAAAATTTGAATACTTTGATAAATTTTAATAGTTTACCCAAAATATTAAATAATTTTAAGAGCATACCCAAAAATATTA
The DNA here is from genome assembly GCF_036172605.1 of Pelobates fuscus. Classification (NCBI taxonomy): domain Eukaryota; kingdom Metazoa; phylum Chordata; class Amphibia; order Anura; family Pelobatidae; genus Pelobates; species Pelobates fuscus. Next base: position 56,498,670 of record NC_086324.1, read on the forward strand.
AGTGGATGCCATCATTGCGACCATGAAGGTTTTATACAGGAAACAATGTTTCGGTGGAGTTCAACATTAAGGCGGCTTTCCAAAATCATGTTCTAGGCTGGTTGATATTTTAATTGAAATACAAGTATAATTTTTAATTGCTTCAACTGCTTTTTCATACACTAATAAATCAAGGCCATTGTGTGTAAGTGTAGCTTACAAACATATGGAGAGCAGAGGTTTATAAATAACTTGCTATCTCTTTATGTTATAATTCTGTTTGATTAATTTTACCACATGACAGGAGGCTTCATATTTTGCATAATCTTTCTTTACTAACTCCATAGCAGTAAAGAAAAGTAATGAGAAAACTGAGAACCAATCACAAGTTAGCATAGGTTATAAGAGGCATGTCTCACTGCAGCGATACCTCTTTCTTGGCTGCTCCATCACAAGAAAAGTACAGATATTTGGTTATCCTCTCTCTGTCCTTTACTCAACCCATGTTTTCTCCTTTTCTTATTTGACTTTAGAATATTGCCATTTATTAAACTTTTTCTGACCATTCTCGGGGGGCTACTATGACCTCCCTTCTGAGGTCTTTCCTGTTCCTACCTGCTTCACCTCGGGTATCTCCCTTTCTGTTCTTGGGGTCCTTGGTGCTGTCCTGCTGACCCCTTTGCCTGCCCGTTTCTTTGAGGGACCCTGCTTATTTCGGTTCCCGGTTTTGTGCACTCGCGCTGTGGCCCCCCTTTCCCCTGCTTTGCGCAGGTATTTTGCGGTCGGCTGTTTTGTTCGCGTTAGTTTGTGAGCATTCATGCCCATCCACATTTGTGCGTTCGAAGCTCAAACTCCCTCCCCTCTCGCATTTTGGCAAGGTGCTTAGAATCCTGCGTTTTTCACAGACGTGCAGTCCGGCGATCTTGATTCGGACAGTCTCTTGAAGTGCCTATGGAGCTTTATTCAGCTGTGCCCATCAAGCATTACTGCACTCCCTTTCAGAGATATCGGTGGGACCAGGTCCAGGTTAGTGCTCTGCACTATTGGTTGGATCAAGCCAGTTGGGTTTATCCCTTACTCGGGGTGAGCCCCCATTTATGTGCTGCTGAACGGACCTGTTCACGCAGGATTCCGAACTCCTGGGTGAGCCCCAGTGATTACATACCTTCTCCATCTGCTTGTACCAGCTTTCCGGGTTCCATGGCCATGACCATGCATGATTCACAAGATGAATTGGAGGTATTCCTGGACGCCTCTGGCCTCTAGATGTTTGACCCCAGGAAAAAAAAAAAGTCATCCCCGCTCAGAGGAATGGACTCCCACTGAACACCTTGTGAAGTTTATGCACTTTTGAGTCTGAAAATACCTGGACATAGAGGTGTGGAAATGCATGAGGTCCGAGTGCCCTCGTCCAATTCTACGAGACAAGGTGGCTCATACACCGAACTTTGATCAGCTCATGCTGACTTTCATGTCCCTTGGGGGTCGAACCCACGCAAAGGGGTGGAGCGTGGTTTCAAGGGGGCTCAGGATAAACTCCTTGACTCCACTGGACCTCTAGCGAGGATTATGGACCTGGCAGACGATGCCTATGAGCGAGCAGACAGCTTTACCCCAGATACAGTGACCATAAGTCACCATTTTACCTTTCCACCAACTACCTTCCAGATCGCATTTCTCTTTTTTTTCCCCAGAACTGGGCAGACCTCTCCACGGATGCACGGATCCTACAAACCATGCGAGGCTACAGCATAGAATTCGAGACAATCCTGGTCCAAAGAGTTCCACCGCACCCGCTCCACGTAACGCAAGTGGACGTTCGCCTGATAGATTCTTAACTACAGGAACTGCGTGCCGAGGGTGCTATTCAACCTACCCCGTATTTGACCGAATTCTTCAGCAACAGTTTCCTGGTCAGGAAGAAGACTGGAATTTTGCCCAGTTAGCAACCTCAGGGATCTGAACACCCACATGTTATACAGACACTTCAATATAGAGGGCATTAACCTCCTCCGGGATCCGCTTTGAGACAATAACTGGTTCACCAGTGTAGATCTCAAGGACGCGTACCTGACTATTCCAATCCACGAACAGAGTCGCTCCTTTCTTCGTTTCCACTGGCATGGAACAGCTTGGCAGTTCACTTGCCTCCCATTCGGCCCCTTGGTGCTTCACCAAAATACTGAAGCCTGCAGTGGCCCGCAGAATAAGTATATGTATCATTTATCTCGACAACATCCTGATCTTCGACGGAGACGCACAAACTCTCCGGACCCATACCGATTATATAGTACACCTGCTAGAATCGCTAGGCTTCATGATCAATCGTGCCAAATCAGTCCAATTTCTAGGCTTCAAAATAGACTCCAGATCTTGCACCCTTTGTCTTCCGGCCGCAAAGGTTACCTCCATCCGCAGAGAGATCCAGAAGGTTCTTCGCATGATGTCCATAGCTCTGTGCCTACTGGCACGAATAGTAGATCTTCTGTCTTCGTCAGTCAGGATTACAAGTTGATCCAGCATGCAGTACTGTGTCACACCTAGGACTAAGGATAACGTATAACCGGACCTTAGAATTGCCGGACTTAACGTCTCCAAGAATAGTCAAAATATTTGCAGAGGTCGGGACACAGAATATGTGTAGAACTCACAAAAGATATTTTCAAACTACTGCCTACCCCGCAACATTATGCAACTAGCAGAGCATCTGCCGGGAGAATCAGACGGGTCTCTGATGTCCGTGCTTTTGACGCGTTTACCTTTTACCAGGCGAGGGTTACCTTTCAGGTTTCACGCCGCACCAAATCTAACTCTTCCTCGGTTTTCTATCCCTTTTTTTCCCCCTTCAGACCCACAGCTTTGTTTGGTCTCTACTACCGCAACGTTGCGCTCTCCTTCCTCTTGTCAACTTCTCGTTTCTTACGTTCGCCTGTATGGTCCAGTTTCGGTCACTACATTCGCCAGATGGGTTCATTGTCTGCTTTCTTTGGCTGGGATTGATCAGGCCTTTGGAGCACACTCCATGCGAGGGGCCGCAGCCTCATCCACCTTCTCGGCAGGAGCCTCACTTCCAGACATTCTACAGGCTGCGGATTGGATGAGAGAATCTACTTTTCGGACGTTCTATTTCTGACCTCTGTCCAATCCAGCTTTTGCTCTTTTATCTCAGCATTAAAACTGCAAAATATGTCTCCTGTCATGTGGTAAAATTGAAGATTATGTTCGCTTTAGTGTACTAATAATCTTAATTTTAATAATGACAGGAGGTGAGTATTTCCACCCCCTGTCCTTTCTTAAACTATTTCCCCCCTTTGTTTCTTATTACCTTGCTCATGGTTTTCCTTTATGTTATGTCCATACTTGGTATTGCCTACACCAATGTTGTTTTTTCCCCCTGGGACCTTGACGCTTTGCATGTGAGTTGTTTGTTTTAGTTAGTTACACTAGCTGGGGGAGGATGGGATTGTACTATATGTATTATACGTAGTATAGACAGTCAAGGTATACATTTTATACAACCCTTTCTGGAGACTAAAACTCTTTATATTCTCTTTTCAGTTTAATTGGAACCCAAAGTGTTCCTTCGATGGGATCTTCCTCGTAATTTTAATTGGAACATACAGTTGAATCCAAGACGTCTCTTCGCTGGGACCTTCTTCATCCTGTTCGTGTTTAAAGTTTACCACATCGTGTTCTTCTACGGTTTCGTTGTTTAATGGACTTGTGATGTTGCAGTTTTAAAGAGGTATCACTGCAGTGAAACATGCATCTTATAACCTATGATTTCTTGTGATTGGTTCTCAGCTTTCTCATTACTTTTCTTTACTGCTGTGGAGTTAGTAAAGAAAGATTATGCAAAATTCTTGCCTCCTGTCATTATTAAGATTATTAGTACACTATAGTGAACACAATCTTCAATTCTCTTGCAGAGTGCGGATTAGATCTCTTCAGTGTTGATAGATGTAAAACGGTATCATACTGCCACATTCCGGATTTGCTGTCCTGCTAGAGTCTTCAGTTGCTGTAGAAGAACATGGAATATCTTGGTCTTTTCCTCTGGAAGCTGAGATACTGCATCATTTAATATTTCCTTCAGCATAGAGAGGGTGCATGCAGCTCCTATTGATATTCCTAAACATACAGGAAACAGTTATTTACAGCATAGCTTATAATGCATTTGTCAATCTGTCTATCTACATATCCATCCATCTTTGTATTTATCAGACTATGTACCTTCCCATCCCTCCCTCCATCCATCCTAGTGAAATTGGATCCTGACTATGCGTCATTTCACAGGAAGTCCAGCACAGGACAAAATGCGTAGGGCAAGAATTTCTTTTTACTTTATATTGATTTAGTGCAACCTAACTTTATTTCTTCAATGTTTCTAATTCCTGATAACCTGAGCCATCTTCCTGGGATTGGGAGAGAGATTTTGGCGGGCTTTTTTAACGTCATTTAATCTTGTGAGTGTAATCATTTAATAACGGAACTACTTTTTAATGGTGCTGCACATGTGTGTGTTTCTTCTTTTCCCTATTATGGATTATTCTGGGACAAAGAAGAAGGAAGGTCCAGCGTACTTAAAATTTTATGTTCTGACTGCAATCAACTCTCAAATTCTCTATATTTCTAGCCAATACATGTGGTTTTACAGTATTAATCTTCTGGTGGTCCACTTTTATCCTTATTTCCTGTAGATTGTAAATTTACATTTAATAAAGGATTTAGGTCTTGTTAACCTACAAAGATAAACATATATGCCAAGCAGGGTTGAGTTTATGTTAGTATGTTTTGTAGGACAAAGTTCAGTTTGTGGGCCTTCTCTAGGCAACTAGGAAGTCAATATTTTCCAAGTGGTAAAATTGGCATTAACACATTTGATCTCTTCTCCCACTATTCTCCCTGTACTTCTTCCCAATCTTATTAACAGAGAAACAGTCATATATACACACAAACATGCCACTGTAATTACAAATACATGCACAGCATTAAATTGCACGTAATTATGAAATTTAAACCAACTATAAAAGGGACACTATAGTCATCAGAACAACTATAACTTATTGTAGTTGTTCTGGTGAGTATAGTCAGTCCAGGTAGGCTTTTTAATGTAAACACTGCCTTTACAGCCCAGGAACACCTCTGGAGGCCACAGACATCCCTCCTCAGCACTAGCGTTTAGCTTCTCCTCGCTCTTTATGGAGACACTAAACTTTCCTCAGAGATACATTGATTCGATGCATCTCTATGAAGAGTTTCTGAATGGCCAGGGTGGTGTTTGGCACCGCCCCTTATGGGGAAGCATTGGATTGGCTGAGATCATCGATTCTGATTAGGTTTGCCAAGGAGGTGGATTGGGGGCTGGGCCAGTGTCGTCAGCCAGCCTGCGCAGCACTTGATAAAAGGTACTTTTTCTTACCTCGTAAGTGGGAAGAGGGGGCATGACACCTAAATGGTGGTTTTAACACAATAGGGTTAGGAATACACTTTTGTGTTTGTGACCCTATAGTGTTCCTTTCAATTCAGTTAATCATCAAGGCTATTAAAAAATCAAAATCATTAATTCTAAATCATTTAATGTCTGGGTTTGCTTGTGTGAGCTAAGACACAGACCAAAAGCCTGGAGGGTAGTGTGAGACTTAGGTTAGTGGTAAGTTTATCGGCGAGTTGTGTGGGGTATTATTATTACTATATGCATGTACTTCTTGTGTGTTTGTGTTGTAACTTGTGTTTTAAAGGGATCATATTAATAGGACACTCCAAACCTCTAAAACAATTTAGTTTGCTGAAGTGCTTTGTGTGTGAAAAGTTTGTTTTTGTTTTGTTTTTCTAATAGAAATTGGCACTTTTATAAATCGACTTTGTTACACCCCACTGGATGTCAGACATCAGACTGGATGTCAGACATCTGTTCAGGTTACTTCCTGGTTGCTTAGCGGAACTAAACTCAGAAGGCAGCAATTGCTTAGAGCACCTGCCTGCAATGACTTCTCATTGAGCTGCATTGTGAAAGTCTTTGATTGGACAGCCCCATAAAGTCTAGGCTGAGCAGAAAGGGGAGGGTTTGCAAATGCTGCAGACAAGAGATGTACAGCTTTTGCGGGCTGTTTTAGATTGAAAGAAAATGCATAACTAGATGCATGCATTTTTCATTAGGGAAAATATCTACAAAACAGTGATTTTTCCATTTTATTTTGGGTATTTGGGAAGGGAAATGTCTAGCATATATAAAAAATTTACTGCACATGTGTAATCTCTGATTTACACCTGATTTTACCAGGTGTATCGACTAATTAAAGTATCTAAAGAATATGCAGGTTTATTACATGTGAATAAAAACCATTCGCTCTTAATGGAAATAAAAAAATAAAAAATCATGGGTCTCAAACACAACCACTATAAATATTCAGTATTTATAAATATTGTTTTGTTGTGTGTAGCAAAAAATTACTTTATTGGTGGCAACGGAAGAAAAACAATTGTTCTACCTTTTTATGGTACATTATGCCTAATTAAATTGGGTTCTGAATTTGTAAAGATGCTAGCACAGGTTGGTGTTCTCTTAAATATTCTTGCCAACCCTACCTGGTTACATTCCAATACCTTTGGCACTTTAATTGCTATAGACTACAATATCCCTTCCTGTTCACAGGAATTGGCGAGCCAGAGACTAAAGTTCTATATATTGAACTTACCTTCATGTGTATACTTCACCACAAAGAGGTCAGCAATCCTCCCAACATAAATAAGAACTGGGTAACAAACACCTCTTTGCTTCATTTGAATACCTAAAACAGTCACAAATAGTCAGGTCAACACGATAAGGTTTACATACAAATGTGATTATTTTCTTAAATAAGTTTCTTTTAGAGAGACTGTAAAAAAATCTTTAAAAGTATTAACAATAGGTTTAGCAGTAGTGTGCAAAGACTGCTAAGACATATAAAAGGGAACACGATGTAATTGTACCTCTATAAATAATGAATGTGCAGTCAAATATCTGCAACAATTTTCAAAAAGGAGATTATGGAAGTGGAAAAAGTGGACCTTGCACATCGTTGCACTATAAAACGAATTTAAAAGCTAGAAAATGTGCTATTGTTTACAGTGGAATATTGCATGTGAAAGGGATATGAGATTGGTTAAAAACAAAATAAATAAATTACAGAATCAACCATAATTTTTAAAAAATGTATTTTTTTTTTAAATTAATTTACAATAAACAAAGGCAATCTTTTGAGACTTTAGGAATAAGGATTTACCCTACAGCAGGAAGAGAGATATTTACAATAAATTAAAGAAGTCACCAATTACAGAGGTTATGCTGCTCGAATTGTTTGATGCATTTAAAATGAACTAAATGCATTTTGCAAAATAGATTAGCAATTTAAAATTATCATTTTTTTTTTTACGTATTATTAAAACCTCTGATGGTGGCACAAACAACACTTTATTACTAAATAATACTATTCTTAGCCATTGTATCATGTAAAATATGCCTGTGAGTAAAATACCCACCAATGCTAGTATTTCCCACAACAATTGGGGCTTTTGGATACTGGGTCTTCAACTCCAGAAGTTCCTCCAAAGTGATCGGAGCAATCCACTTTATTTTTTCACCTTGAAAAACCATTGTCTGTGGTTCGTTTTTTCCAGCCGTTAGCTATGAAGCAAAAGCACATGCTGTTTATACATATACATAGAGGTTTCATTTTTACAGGGAAGCAACACAAATTTGAATGTCTATTATCGGTCTAATAGAGGCAGTAGAAAAATAAGCGTTTGTGTTTTTTTTTTAAATTGACTATGATGATCAGATGGTTATATGTAAAATGTTTGTTTATTATGTAATTGAGCTTTTAATCGGCTCCTATTGAACATAGTGATTGGAAACTTACAGTCAGTTCAGGAGGAAATATTAGCTCTTGTGATGGATCAAGAGGCAGAAACTCCTCTGTATTAAATAATGTTGAGATCTAGAAAACAAGAACATTGGAAGTGATTGAACTTATTAAAATGTCGATAAATTAAATATGTTTTTCTGTGAAAAAACTTTTCATAATTCATGTACATTAAATGCAAATCAGTCCCTTAATAAAATTACCAAGCAAATAAGCACAAATAGTTATGTTATGTTTTGTTATTAAATGGTTCATAATTTTAAAGATATTTTTATGGTGTGGTTATTTTGGATTTTTGTGCTCCATTTTTGATTTTTTTCATAAGAGGTCCAACCAGGCAGCAGCAGATTAATGTTTTTTTTTTGGATGGAGTCTATCCAGACTAAGCAAGAATTGCTCATGAAACCACCCAACTGGCCAGACACTATTTATTCCTGTGGTTTCTGGTTTGATTCCTATCTGTTATGGCACACTGTTCCCAGTGGACCTGGGGTCCTGGATTGGCCTTCTCTCAACTCGTCTACCCCACTTGAACTATTTCAAGTGATGAAAAACATGTAAACACCAGCTAAAAGACTCACTATAAACCCTGCCCTGGGATCCGAGCAAAGGCTTTCCCTGGGCACAGTCCCTGTGCACTAATCTATCACGTTCACACACTTAAAGGAACACTATTGTGTCAGGAATAAAAGAACGTGTATTCCCAACACCATAGTGTCCACCTGCCACACCCACCCCCCACTGCAATTAAAAGGATAAAACACTCACCATATTCCAGCGCTGTAGTACCTTGGTGCTTGCTCTGTCTCCTGCTCCTATGACATCAGCGCTGAGGGGGAATCTAATAGGCATGCACGGCAAGTGCTGCTTGCATATTAGGCCTTCCCCATATGAAAATATTGACTCAATGCTTTACTATGGGAGATTTCAAGATACTGGATGTCCCCATGCAAAGCGTGAGGATGTCCAGTGTTGTTTCACATAGTTAAACTCAGAAAAGCAGCAGGAAGCGCCTCCAGTGGTTGTCTGGTAGACAAAACTATAGTAAAAAGGAATAAAAACTACATCTAGTAATACACCAACGCGTTTCACTAATAGGCGTTATCAAAGTGTATTACTAGATGTTTTTATTTCTTTTTACTATAGTTTTATATTTTAAAAAAAGCACTTTTTCATCCTGGACCTTACCATACTGCTGCTTGCCTCCTGATCTTCATATCCTTGGTGGAATAAATACCATCTATGCTATTAGGACTGGTCAAACCGTATTTGCTCTTTTCCATGTAAGTAAATATATATCTGTTTTTACACTTCCATTTTACGGTATGCACTATATTGTTTTGTTCTCTTTTATACTTACACAGAAAGGACTAGCACTACCTATGTATTTCAGAGTGGAGATCATACTACTCCATGCTATATTCTAGGAGTCACTGCTATGCTCTAAAACATGTGAGTGTGCATCTATATACTTTCTTACCTCTGGCATCTTACATTCCAAATACTACACTAGATTATTTTTTTCAGTTCTACTTTTATGCATACCCTACAGGGAATAACTACCAGAAACACAAGAGCTACACTCAGAGGCGGCTCGCGTCCGCCTAAACTGCCTGTGGGCAGACTGTGTCAGGTCCTCGGTCACTGACCGAGGACCTGACACCAGGAGGGGGCCCGGAGGCTTGCCCGGCATGCCGCCGGGTGCGAGGCACCTCCTGGCTGCCCGGCCAGCCACCGCAGACACCAGCCTCCCTACCACCTTCAGCCTCATCACCCTCCCTAACACGCTCAGGCTCACCACCCTCCCCACCACCCTCAGCCTCCCTACCACCCTCAGCCTCCCCACCCTCCCCACCACCCTCAGCCTCATCACCCTCAGCCTCCCTACCACCTTCAGCCTCACCACCCTCCCCACCACCCTCAGCCTTCCCACCCTCCACACCACCCCCAGCACCCCACAACCACCATCACCCCGCCCTCCTTCTCACATCACCCCCGCTCACTCTCACCATCACCCCCCTTTCCCTCTCACCATCACCCACCATACACTTCAGTCTCAGACAAAAACACAAACATGCTCACAGAGACATACATTCTGACACACAAGGATACTCTCTGTCAGACACACTCTCAGGCACATACACAGGTAAACTGTGCATCAATGTGTATATGTGACACTTTTTTGTTAGTGGGGCCTCATGTTTGAGTTTCGCCTAAGGCCTCATAAAGTCTAGAGCCGCCTCTGGCTACACTACATTATATTCTTTATTTTCTAACCATTAAAAGACTTACTATACCACCATTTCTCTTTTTTGTTATGCTCTGTCATTACATAAACTTTAAGAACATCCCATGCACTGCACCTGCTGCTCAAGCTAATGCTTTCTTATTAGTCGGTAGCACAAGGGGGTGAGCTGCTGGAACTCTTAAATAGCATTAAAATACAAAAAAACAGTCTAATGTTGAATTGAAGGATGGCACCAAGGGATTCCAAACTCTGTAACCACTTGAATGAAACGACACAGATAAGATGCTTGTCTCTTTAACATTAGCCAGTCCAGAACTCTTGTGGAGTTATGCCTGCTGCTGCAGCAATTTGCTCTGTAAGTGCAGTGTTCCAAACACTACATACTCCAAGCACCATGATTTATTATTAGCTTGTTATGGTGCAAACAAAAACCTATATTGTTACAAGAACATGTCAAATTTGGAATGTTCAGAAAAGAAGGGGTCATACTGCAGAAAATCAATCAATCAATTACACGTTGTGTTACCGTAGTCCTCTGTAAACAGAAATGTCATTATTTTGGATTATTTATACAGTAAATTCACTGTTCTGTGCATACATGGTGGTTTCACATTACAGGCCAGCTTCAGAGAAAGCATATTATTTTGGTAACCAGACATGTGAAAGCTACTAATAGGCTGGTTGCGTGACAATTGTCTTACGGAATTCTGGGGAAAAAAAAAAATATATATATATGCTATCTCTTGGATGCTCTCGGCAACAGGTACAGGTACTGGTAGCCACCCAAGCTCTTTCATGACTGGGGTTATATTTTCTCCTGTTAATCTTTGCAGTGCACATTTAAAATTGTTCTGCAATTTATTTCACTGTTTGGGATCGGAGTTTCCACACATATGTCACTTGAATTAAACATATGAAGGATGCTGCAAACTAGTCAAGTGGCTACCATCTGTTTTTGGACTATGGCACACTGCATTTGTGCAACATTTTCAAAGGCACATCAATTTTTGTTTAGATTTTAATCAGTGTATTAATTACATTACATTTTGTTGCATCCATACTTGGTATGCTTCTAGCTAGAGTTACTTAGATTACTTGCCATATAGAAACCCCAAGCCTAATCAATGATTCTGTACACTTCTTCGAGGTGACTTAAGGCGTACCAGTGTGCCACTGCGTTACATAATTTTCCATTGCTTTAATTAGCTATGGTTTATTTATTTATAAACGTCTTCCAAGGAATACAACAGAAGGATAACTTACTTGATTTTCCACAGGACCATTTTGGATAGAACCATTGCATTTTTCCTGGCGTTGACAGCAATTTACCTCCTTGAGGAATAGCAAAATAAAATTCATCAGAATAAAACAATTTTTGTTTGTAAATATATTTGCCATCAAATACCACACTGAACAAGTAGAATAAACCAATCAATAATTTCCCATTTACATTAGCTCAGAGAAGTTCAACTACTTTAATATAGTCATGCACATAGTGATATTGATCAAGGAGAAACAGTTACTGATTTGGGACAGATTGCATGGTAATTGCATGCTTCTTTTTGTCTCCAGTATATCTTGCTCATGGTTTCGGTTTGAGTGAAAAAGCATGTTCAAATATAGGGTGCTTTTTGGCAATTACATCCTTTGTATGCCCTAACAGTTTATTTGATGAGTGCATGCCATTCCACATTTACACTCCGTAACACATTACACACAGAAATATACAGATAGTAGTTGCAATCCGGGACATCCATGTTCCAATGAGCCCCGATGTTAGATACCCTGCATGGTGGCAGTAAACCACGGAGTACTGCATCCATTGTACAGTACAGGTTTTAAATAGATTCCCTGGCAGATCATATAATACATTACATACTGTATATTTTGGTTTGAGGGTGTGCTTGGAGACACATTACATGTAAATTTACCCCTGTCCATAGTGTGCTACACACATTTTACATTGTTCAACAGACTAAAAAGAGCAGTATACTCTGTTCCATTCATGGTTCACAGGTAATCCCTCTTCACAAGATCTGTAAACTCATGGAGCCCACCTCAAAGCACACTCTTGGTTCTGGCATGCATTTTTAGAGACCTTTTAATCACTGAGAACCCACAGAATTTGGCTTAAGGATAGCGTTGTACTGGTCATCCATGGATCAGCATGAAACATAATGCAGTGAGATCAGAACCCATTGCCTAGAGAGATCCAATGACTCCATGCTTTCAATGGGTCACAAATAGGCTCTTGGTAGCATGCTTCATTGTTCTTGGATTCTTGTGCACCATTTCTATCTGCAACCATAAGCAAAAATGGCTATTCACTTGCCTTATTGTACTATTTATAATGATTACAGCAAGCCTGATGGCCTGGCTGCTAAAACTATTTACCTCCAAGAGGCCGCACAAAGTGGGATCAGCTCTTAACCCCTTAAGGACACATGACATGTGTGACATGTCATGATTCCCTTTTATTCCAGAAGTTTGGTCCTTAAGGGGTTAATGGAGTTTATGTTATAGGTGAGACATATATATTAGGGATGTGCATGGGCAAAAAATTTGGTTTGGTTCGGGACTTCCCTAACCCTAACCTAACCCCTAGGTTAGGGGTAGGTTTAGGGTTAGAGTTAGATTCCTGTCATCATTACCTTAATTTTCCCTCCCTCTCCTGTTTTGCCACTTTTCAGAAATCTAAAGCACTTCAGTAGTTTGAAAAAACAGCGCTTTAGAGGGGATATGAAAACATTATACAAATATATTCGGGGCCAGTACAAACCATTATCTGGAAATCTATTCATTAAGAGGGCTATACATAGGACACAAGGTCACACATTTAGGCTTGAAGAAAGGAGATTTCATCAAAGGCAAATAAAAGTTTTTTTTTACAGTAAGAACTATAAGGATATGGAATTCTCTGCCTGAAGAGGTGGTTTTGTCAGAGTCATTACAGATGTTTAAACTGCAATTGGATAAATACTTGCAAAAACATAACATACAGGAATATAATGTCAAATTAGTGGGGTAATAGTGGCTTGATCCAAGGAGACATCTGACTGCTATTTTGGGGTCAAGAAGGAATTTTTTTCTTTGTTTGTTAACATTTTTTTTTCGTTTTGCCTTCTTTTGGATCAACAGCACAAACATATGTGAGAAAGGCTGAACTTGATGGACTTGATGGAGTCTCTTTTCAGCTATGTAACTATGTAAACTTCCGAAATTCGGTGGTTCGGTTCAACACTTCGGACATTCGGAAGCAATTTAAATTCAGACTGAAACGAATTGCACATGTCTAATATATTCTATCATTGTGCACATGGATTCAATCAGAACAGGGAGTTATAAATATTAAGTATATTCTGATACATTTGCCTGCTGAATAAATTGATGGGATACCCATCAGAATACCATGGTTGACTCATGAGTAATAATATATATACACATTTTATATTTCCCATATCTAACAACTGGGATCTTACCTCACAGAAGGTCTTGCAGCTTTCAACAATTGGCCTATATCCAGTACAACGGCACAAGTTTCCTGTTAAAAATAAATAAATATGATAAAGCATGGCCCTAGCTGGGGGAGATCTTGTTAATGGTGGACATTTTTGTACAATCTCAGTAATAGTATATATATATTGGAATTTAGAGGACCATACCTCCTAGAGCTTCATATATCTGGTCCATGGTTGGCTCCGGGTGATTCCTCAATAATGCATATATGGACATCACTATTCCAGGGCTACAGAACCCACACTGAGACCCATGAGCTTTTGCTATTCTTTCCTATGATGAAGATATTGGTAATTTACTAAAATATTTTGGATGTTTGATTTGAGTATCTGCTTATATACACTTACATGTAAAATCATAGAAAAATGTGGGGCCGTTTATGCAGCCTTAGCCACCCCCTCCTCCCCCGGACAGTGACACATGCGGCCTACATGAAAAGAAAGTGTTTCATTTTCAATCAGAGGTAACTTGTAACTAAAGTTTTTATCTCCTGCTCTGTAAATTGAACTGTATCTGTCACAGGTTTGCGTGAAAGGGCTCAAGATGCAGAGATGGAGGTGAGCGCAGTCACCAAATTAACAGGTCTTATATTTGCAGGTTTCATATGCAGAAAATAAAAGGAACAGTAAAGTAATTATTGCAATGTGCAAATAAATGTCTCATTAAAGAAAATTGAGTCCTTTACCAGAGTTACTTCACTAGGTAAGGAAGTCCAAAGGAGAATCAGTTATCCAATACAAAGTCAAACATGCAAAAGTCCTTTTAAAGGGGAATCAGCAGGAAACAGGAACACAGGATACACATCAAGGGTTTTCCATAAACAAAGGTAGGCAATATGCCTTAGGAGATGATTTTTTTTTTTTTTTTTTACTCCTAGGGATTAACAAAACAACTGAGCATAGAACCAAGGGTGTTCTGTGCTTTTATAGGGGAAAGGGAATAAGGGCCCATTAAGAGGAGTCTAAGGACCTATACAAGGAGACAGGGTAACCAGTGGTCAGGTGAGACAAATCCCCTATGTGGGTGGGACACTATATCCGTTTGTATACTCACGGATCTCCACACTGCTTCCAGGTAACTCACACTAGGGTGCACAGGATTCTAAGAGTTTAAATAGAATCCTGGAGCAGCGTGGGGGTCATGGTACACATGTCACCTGATCCGTCCGCCGGAGGAGAAACAATCCAGGTCTCTTAAAGGGGCAGCCACGTCTTGCTGTCTGCAGGGCTCGGGGTGCACCGTGACAGTATCACACACACACACACACACACACACACAAGGCTCCTGCAAGGTCTAGAAAACTATTAACAGAGCAGGAGATAAGGAATTCTAAATTAAACATAATTTGCAATAAAGGAAGTGTAGACATTATATGACTCTACATAAAGGAAATTTTTAGGAAGGCTGAACAAGTCACATGCAAGGAGTTGTGACCAGAGCTGCATTAAACAAAGTGATTTAACTCCTAAATGGTAGAGAATTGAACTTTGAGACTGCAGGGGCATGATCTATACACCACAATTGCTTAATTGAGCTAAATTTTTTTTGGGTGACTATAGTGTACCTATAAGAATAGACTTGAATATATAAATGCACCCATACAAAACATACAGTTATTTACCTAAGCAACATTCATGTTTCTCAGACATTCAGCCATGTCTCTCAATTTGTCTCCCTTATCTTTCAATAAATTACGCCATTGCTTTTCTGTGTGAGTGTAAGGTCACACCCTTTACCACCTTATAGTCTATGCCCAGAATCCCTTTATTTCCCTGTCTTTAAGAACCTGGTAATTATGTACAGCGTGGAATGGCAATGAACTCAATAATCCTATTAGTTCCTTGTTTTATTGTAAATGTAGCCAGCGCAGCTAACCATGGCTGAATTACCTGTACTGGGTGGAGTCTGGTGGTGGTGCTTCCAATTCCTTCCACTGTGGTGACAGCTGTTCCATGCAGGGAGCAGACAGGTAGCAAACAGGCATTGGCTGAAAAATGTCTATGTTCTGTCAAAGCTATATAACTTACCAGTGCACGTTTCATACATGAGCAACAACAAAAAACAACATTTTAAAAATCCTCCCTCAAGCAAGCAGCAATATAAAAGTATGGCCCTCCTAGGTGCAATTCTATTCACCTAAAGTCTGGAACTCCAAACATCCATTACTATACAGACCCAGAGGCAGTTGGTCTTGTACACCATTGAACGAGATATTCCTTACCTTTTTAAATGTCTGTCTGTGCTGATACATTATGCAGTCCAGTTTCTGTAGTGGCCTCCACTTTTATTTCTCTCTACCTGAAGATGCTGACTGCACTATAATTTTTCTGTCTGTATTTTTTTGTTTTTATCGATTTATAACTTGCAAGATTATATTGTATCACTTTAAACAAAAAAGAACCTTTAATAAAAAAATTGAGATATTAAAATTAATCAGGGTCTCTGGCATAACTAATTTTTTTTTTTTATAAAAAGGTTCTGCTCTAAAAATGTAAAAAAAGGAGAAGTCACCTTGACCTTTGGAATTTGCCTGCTGGTAATTGGCCACTTTTTAGAACAGAACACTTGAATACATTCTCACTTAATTTCCATTAGAAGACTAGACACTTACCCAGAGTACCATTTTTTTTGTAAATTTACCAAAGAACAAAAAAACAAACAAAAAAAACAGCGTATCTTGTATGGAAATCCACTTGCCTTCCATCTTGCTCCTTCCACAAATAATATTTATTTGCATTTTTTTATTAATAATTTTTTGTTGTGTAATGTTTCCTCCTGGGGAGGGAAGGGGGGGGGGGGGCAGAATTCTGGACTTATATTAGGGTCAATAGTCATTCCTACCCAACACGAATAGCAATCTTTGTGTTAACATTTTATTTTCTAGAGTTGGCATTGATGGTATAGGATACATTATCTTCTTGGAGATGGGATGAATAGTTGATATCATCACTGTACAGGATCCACAGCCACCTTCTCCACAGCCATATTTAGTACCTGAAAGACGCACTGAAAATAAAGCTGTCAAGGAATCTTTTTCAAAATTTCATTATACAAGAAAAAGGCCCAGGGCTCAAAATTGTGCAAGGAATTGTGCCCAAATTAGCATTAATCAAAGGAAAATCTAAGGTGAGGTACAGTTGGCATTGGAACCTGATAGTTGGATCCTGATTAGGGGCACCAAAAATGTTGGCCTCGTACTGGGGAAAAAAACAAAACCGTAAGGTTGATAAATATATATCCGTAAAAGAGGTACAGGAAGGAGGCGGGAGGGTGTGACAAATTCCCCTTTTCAAGTGAGTTTGCCACAAGTTCCTGGAGGAGCCTGCTTGCCAGCCTCCTGCCCACAGACTATGGATTTTGCAAAATGTGATGTAAAAGTCTCCGTTCGTGTATTTGAACTATATGGTTCGGGAACCGGACAGCTGCACAAACCGGATCCACCCTGGAGCTTAAGTCAAGTCTAATGGCTACTTTGTAACAATTTCCACCTCAGTGTTCTAAGTGTTCATCTGGGTGGCCGCAATTCCTATGGACGACCACGAACGCATGCAGCGGTGTTTGGTTGTCAAGTTCATGGAACTATTTTCGGATACTCAAACTATCGAACACCGCTGGACATCCGTGATCGCCTGCGTTCGGTTTGACAACACTTAGAAAGACACTGTTTGGTGGGAACGTTTCCACCGAACAAGGGGAACAAGCTCCAGGGTAAGACTATTGACTATTGTAGCGGAGTGCTAGTCTTAGCAGGGACTTTTCTCCGCTGGTTTCTCCAAGATGAACTCAGGAACAAAGAAGATGCTTTACAGAGCCAGCTAAAGGCAAGACAAGACAAGATTCTCCCAACACCTCACCGGTAACTGGAAGACACTCAGTTTTGGGGGACTAACTGATGTTTAATGGTGGCACACTTCCTTTTATGTGATTTTCCCTACAAGGCTGCTGCCCAGATGCACCGAGACACAAAGTAAACAAACCAATAAAACAGGGTTATACATAGAGACACTCCCATACAGTATGTACAAGCCCTCCCCTCTGCCTGGTAGATAATGTAATAACAATTATCTCCAGGCAGGAAAATCACATATTTCACAAGATTACAGAAGTACCCCAAAAACATGACATATCCACACGTCCCTGGATAGCTCTGATCTGGGTGAACAACATATCCAAAAATCACCCAGATCAGAGCAGGTGTTCACAAATTACTTGAAAGTCACTTTTGACCGACCGCACGTATGATTTCATGCCCAAAATAGTTCCAAGAGAATTAGACTATGCGGCAGCCTACCTTCTCAGCCAAATAATGTGTACATTTCTGAACGGATCATTGGATGTATTTGGTTCGGTAGATTGCTTCTACCAAATAGCACTTCGAACGTGCACTTCTAGGTGAACTTCTAGTTGTGAACATTACACAACTGCATTGTAAGATGTAAAGTAAAAAAAAATAAAAAATAAAAATTCTACAAATGTACGCTCTTAATCAAAAGCAAAATTATAGAAACATTTATTTAGACTTTCTATATATTTTGCTTTGAGCCAAGGAATGTTAGGAGTTTGTTACTTATCTGTTCCGTCAGCGGATCCCCATGACTTTTTCGTATCCAAGTAAATTAGGCACATGAAAATTGCCAGCACGCCTTGTTAGTTATGCAAGATAGCTCGATGAATGCCAGGCATTGTCAGTGCTTGACTATATAGTCTGTGATTTTTTTTTCTGCAAGTCAACTGAAATGATTTAACGTTACATATATTCCTGTATGGAATTAAAGGAGAAATTATGCTTATTGTATGCATTAACTCTGACGTGTGCCTAGATAATTTAAAATCTTGTTATAATAATTATATATGGGTTTAACTGGAGCCCAGATGGATTAATTGAAACACCTGTAACTTGTCTTCTTATGCCAATAGTCATCCCCCCTCCCCCTCATCTTTCTTTCATTTTTTTTCCTAATCATTGGACTTTTTGTAGCCCTCCAGTTATAAGAATAGCATTCTAACCTTTCAGACTTTGAAACATTATAGTTTTATATGTTCTGCCATTAATAATTTTATAATATATATATATCTTAAAGGATCACTAGAGGGTCAGGAACACAAACATGTATTCCTGACCCTTTAGCGCTAAATCCACCATTTAGGTGGCTTGTACCCCCCTTAGCCCCCCTATAAAAGTATAAAACTCACCTTATTTCCAGTGCTGCGTAGGTCCACCGGCACTGACTCCACTCCCTTTGTGACATCATCTAAATGGCTGATTTTTAGCCTATTCAATGCTTTCCCATAGGGAAAAACACGGGGGCTGGACCAAATGCCGTTTTAGCCAATCAGGACCTCCTCATAGAGATGCATTGAACCAATGCATCTCTATGAGGAAAATTCAGCATCTTCATGCAGAGCGTGGGAACGCTGAACGGCAGGGCTCCTTACTGTGCAGCCCTGAGCCACAAAGCCTCTCCAGTGGCCATCTGAGGAGTGGCCACTTGGAGGTGTCCCTAGAGGCAATGTAAACACTGCATTTTCTCTGAAAAGGCAGTGTTTACATGAAAATGTCTGAAGGGAGCTATTATACTCACCAGAACAACTACATTAAGCTGTAGTTGTTCTGGTGACTATAGTGTCCCTTTAATAAAGATTTATTGCTGTTAAATAATGGTATGTACTGTCCCACATAGTTCTATCAGAATGGAAATAAAATATATAAAAATATTCAAAAGGGAATCTATAGGCAAGATGCAGATTTAAACGAATGAATCATGCTTTGAGAAGCACTACGAGCACCATTACATAACCTTGTAATGGCTGCTGTAGTGGTTAGGGTGCCAAATGTAATTTTTGGATGGGACTTGTCTTCCTACATTAGTCCCTCTTTAAAACAGAACTGTTACATGTGAGTTTTTACACATTCTGATGCCAACTAAATGTTTGAAATGAGCTGTGCTCTTTATTACATTTACACGTTTATTTTTATTTAGTTTCTTCTGTATGCCTGGTTGTCAAAGTAAATTTTACATAAGGCCAAAGTAGCATAGGCCACTTGGATATTTATTTTCTGTTTGGCTACTTTTGCCTTAAATTTTAAATTCACGTTGAATTCCCCACCATTCCCACTTTAGTAAATAAGTCTGTATGCATAGGAAGTAACATGAAAGGATATGTCGCTTTCTTAAATAAGGGAGGAGCATGGTCTCCGGATCAATTCTCTGCTCAATTATCTGCAAATGTAGGAAATAACGATTAAAAAGAAATCACGAAAAAGAAAATAAACATAGTTCACTACAATAAAACTATAATAAAATAAGTAGTAAGAAAAAAAAATTCAAAAATGATCACTAATGTCGGATTATAGAGGAAACTTTTTTTCTCTGGTGAAAAGCTGAAGGGTTAAACATTAAAAACACACACACACACACACGATAAAGTATAATTTCTGCCCAAGCAAAAAACAAAAAACAGTATCCATCTACTATAAAAAGACAATATGTTTACAAAAGGAAATATTCAGGAAAACGTCTAGTTTTAATAGATAATGAATAGTAATTTGGCTAAATGACAAAAGGATCAACAATATATCTTTTTGACCCCGCAGGGCTATGAAGGGTTGTGTATTAAATTCGAATCTCATTTGGAACTAGCCGAACTGACAGCAAAGCTGAGATTTTCTTCCATAATGGCTATTTTGACGTTAAATATTACACTCACTTCAGTTAATAACCCAGCTGCCCTGATAGTATGAAAATTCTGACTGGTGGGATTTATTAAAAAATAAAAATAAAATAAAAATTGCCCATTTAATTTTTTTATAGATTGAAATTTGCCAGATTGGTTATGGTGCCTTTGAGACTGTATGGCAGCCCAGGAATGAGATTTACCCCCATCATGGCATACCATTTGCAAGAGTAGACAATCCAGGGTATTCAAAATGGGGTATGTCTAGTCTTTTTTAGTAGTCAGTCACAAACCGTGGCCAAAATTAGCATTCATATTAGTTTTTCCATTTAAAATAAAAAGGCCTATTCACTGATGATATCAATGTCATACGTTTTACTGCTGTACCCATTCTTCTACATAGGCAATCACCAATAAAGCCCGGTTAGTTAGGGGAATATGGATTCATGTGCAAGTTTTTAATAGTCAGAGGCTTAGCCTAACAGGCTTTGGATTCTTAATCTGACCTTTATTTTGGTGAAATATTTATTTATTTTATGACTGTATAAAATATTTCTAGGCAACACCCTCATGCAAAGTTTTCTTTTTGTGAGTGAGTGTTACAATCCAATTTTATCAGTCCATATAGCCTGCTTATTCTTTTTTTCTGTCTCTCTTTAAAACATAAAAGTGCAGCATATCTTGACTTTAAACCTGTAAAGATCATGGTTATGCCTCATGTCATACCTTAAGCTTGTGCTCAACACTGCACACCAAAAGTTAAAAGATTTAAAAAAAAAAAACGCAAATTCCTAAAATAAATTCTACTAGTTTTTTGCAAGTGAACCTAAAGAAATGTATCGGTTATATATTTTTAGTCACCGCACACAGTGTGCAAAGGTTAAAATATTAAAAATAATATTGATTTAAATATATAATTTATAAAAATCCTGTAACATGCTTTTATAATCTGTAATTTAATTATTGGTTTAATTATCTATAAAGCTAACAGTTTCTCCCCAGGCATCAGAGATTTAGCCTGTGCATTATTGTAATGTATTAGAACTGGACGCGATCTGCCTCCAAATTTGTTTAAACCAAACCGATACAGATGTATTGACCAATTCTGTTAAATCTGAGCATTTGATTGAGTTTTTCCATCATTTCCTGCCTGTTTTTTTTTTGTTTTTTTTAGCTTTGTTGGTTGCATCCAGTATAAATATTGAAAGCAATGTTTGGAGTTTGAATGCCCCAGATAGTACCAGATTATTTTTCATGTACAGTATACAGAGTGTGCTGATGTGATACATATTTTAATGTTATAAAATATATCCACTACCCTAGTCAGGGATGGCAAAATTTTTTTTTAAATGAAGATTCAAAAAGTGAATTTCAAATTTAAGGTCAAAATAGCCGAACTGGAAAAATTCTCAGTCAGCTATAGTTTCAGTTTGGCTATTTTGGCTTTAACATTGAAAATCACTTTGAATTCACTTCAAATTCTCACTTCAGTAAATAATCATGTGAGTAAAATGTTAAGAGCAGGGACGTGTTCGTCAAATTATAGTTTATTGAAAAATGTAATCCAGTAAAGCTAGAATAACATCTATAAAAGCCATTTCTAAAAACAAATTCTGTTTCAATTCCAGCAACGCACAATTTAGTTTTTGTATGTAGCTATAGTTAGACAAACAGATTAAAGTGGACAGCAACCTTAAAAGTCTAAAAACATAGAAAGTCAGCTGCATTACTGTTAATATAGAACATGCCATTTGCATCACTAACCTTTTTGCCATTTACAAAGAAGATAAGGTGATCTGATTCTGCCTCTGTTTCCATTGCTACTGAAGGCAGATACTTGCAGCTGTAAGGGCAATTGCAGGCTCCTTTTTCTGTACCAAAGAGATTTTTGTTCTCTTGATATGTAAACTGAAGGGAGGGATGCTGTACCAGTGGGTGTGTGTAAATTTCATATATTAACCCCTTAAGGACATATGACATGTGTGACATGTCATGATTCCCTTTTATTCCAGAAGTTTGGTCCTTAAGGGGTTAACCAGAATATCCATCTAGAGATACCCGAGGGTAAAGATACTGTATGCATAGTAAACGTTTGCATTAATGCATTTCAGCTGCTACAAATAAATCAAATGCCTTGTAACCTGTGCCTGAATTAATTGATTAGTCCGGGATTCACCCGTGGAGTCTTATTCAGCAAATTAGAATCCACAGGTAAAATGGAATTAAAAGGAATTTAATGTGTTTGTCGCAGTTGAAATGAATTTCCCAAAGTGTGTACCACACATGGGTGCTGCGTAATGTTTCCCCGGTGCTATGATTATAGCCCCGGGGAAACATTACTGCTCAACAGGGGCCCAGTCAGGTGCCGCGGTCCTTTAAAACCGCTACCGGACCCCTGTAATGTTGGCCGGCTGTGAGGAAATGACAGCTTGTCACTTATTCTCAGCATCCTGCAGGGAGGCAGCGCAGGAGGAGGCAGCTGCAACGTGAGGGGAGAGGAAAATGAAGAGCTCCAGACCTCTCACTCCCACCAGCAGCGGGACTCCAAGCCACTCTCCTGGCACATAAGGTAAGCTAATAGGAGGGTGGCGGTAGATATATATATATATAATCACTTGTATGTGTGTGTGAAATTCTGGAAAAATACTGAAATATTAAGGGTGCCTTGAACCTAAAATGCTTGGGAAGCACTGCATTACTGCATAAGATAAAAGCCATAGGTGATGTTCATAAGACAGTCATGGGGCGCTACAAAATTCTATTACCAGAACGATTTATTATATATATATATATTCATTCTCTCTCTCTCTCTCTCTCTCTCTCTCTCTCTCGCAATGACTACTTCACTCTACTAGTCAGTGAGGGCGCTAGACGCCGTTGAGTGAGCATGTGTACTGTGTGGCCATCGCATTTAAAAGGACTGAGCGAGTAGAGCAATGAATCTGCATCAAATTTTTGTGTTAAGCTTGAACATTCCTCAGCGGAATTTAGACAGATGATTCAGAAGGCTTTTGAGGAAGATGCAATAAATGCAGTGCAAATAAAGTGTGGCAAAAACACTTCAAAGATGGTCAAGAATCTGTGGAGGGATTTGGCATCCCGCAACTTCTGCATAGGGCAAATACAGACATATGCAGATACACTGACACATATGCAAAAACATAGATACAAACAGTGATGTTAAACTTGCTTTGTGTGTTTTTTTTTTGTTTTGTTTTTTACACGCATGACAATTTTTAATTTACAATATTTTTTGATTACTCAGACTGAGATGCATTTTGCACTCCCCACCTCCTTTTGAATTTCTTACCCCCATTGTGAGTCTCTTACTTACCCTTATCCCCTTTGTGTCATTGTCCCCTTCCCCAGCCCCTCTCTGCGTCACTGCCCTCTAGCCCCTGTGTGTCACTGTCCGATTCTCAGCCCCTCTGTGCATCACTATCCTCTTCCCCAGGCCCTTTGTGTCTGTCTTCCCCAAAGCCCCCTCTGTGTGTCACTGTCCCCTTCTCAGTCCTTCAGTGTGTCATTGTTGCCTTCTTAGCCCCTCTGGTTCATTATCCCATTACCCAGCTCCTCTACTTGTCTTTGCCCCTCCGACCCCCTGTGTGTCTCTTTTCCCCCCTCCCCATCCACTCTGTATGTCTCATTTCCCCAAGGCCTTCGGTGTCTTATTCTGCCCCCCCCCCACCACTCCATCCATGTGTCTCATACCTCCAACCCCTCCATATTTATTATTCTGCCCACTCCAGCCTCTCCTTGTGTCTTATTCTCCCCCAGCCCCTCTGTGCTTTATTATGATCTCCAGCCCCTCCATGTGTCTCACTATGCCTCCCAGTCTCTCCATGTCTTATGCCACCCCATTCCCTACAGGTCTTTCATTCTGCCCCCCTCCAGCTGATCCATGTAGCTTATTTTGGCCTCAACCTCTCCATTTGTCCTATTATGCTCCCACAGCCCCCCCATGTGTTTTATTATGCCCCCACTTCAGCCCATCCATGTATTTTATTATACCCCTCCTGTGTCTCATTCTGCACCCCCAGCCCCTCCATGTGTTTTATTATGCCCCTCCAGCCCCTACATGTGTCTCATCCCCCATCCCCCTCTCATTCTGTACCTGCTGACCTCCATGCCAAGTGGACCGCTACATGCAGGAGGGGAGCACTGTGCTGTTTGCGTCCCTACTGCTGGTAACCCGGAAATTGCGTCCTCCCCTGGCTAATACGTTTTTTTGTTGTTTTTTTAATTCTTTATTTTTTATGGGCATGCAGAATATAAAATTTCTTTACATCAAGTGCAATACGTTTTTCACATTGTACCACAGATTGATAAAATTCTATGGCGACCATTACACTTTGCTAAGCTACCCATTTTTTATTTATATAGTCTGATACACCTCTTGCCTAAAGTTTAACCTTGATGCCGTTTGGTAGGAGGGTGCGTGGAGTCGGCTGGGGGGGCCCTGCTCAAAGATGTCGGGTCTGGATACCTACGAGGGCTCTCATATTTAAAGTTTAATACTCGCATGTATGTGGCCATAGGCCGCCTAAGCAACCAAGTAAAAGGTGGGGGGAGGGATTCATCTTAAACAGCATCCCTAGCTGTCTGCTTACGGAGCCAGTTAGCATGGATTAGAAATTAAAACTTACGATTAACTCTTAAATTGTAGCGCTACTTTTAAAGACATAGTGCATACTACAGCTAATCATGTGTTTAAAAATAAACAGAAATGAAAACAGAACAAATGTAAAACAAAACAAAGCCGCATTTGTATCATTGGTGCATAAGCTTGTGTAGAGAGTCCAGGTCACCGTCCTGCATTGACGACCCGTTGGGGTCAAAGTGGGTAACAGGTCCGCAGGGCTTTGAGCTCAGGTCAGGGAGCTTGCCACCTTCTGTGTCGGTTCTCTGGGTGCAAACGGGGTTATGTCCTCTACATTCCACAGCGGCCAGGCACTCGCTGACGCTGTGGGCAGCGCAAGTCCTAGTGGTCGGAGGAAGTTGGACACCTCGGAGATATGGGAAAGGTAGGTTGTCTTGCCGGCCTGCTCTGTTATGAGGTGGTTAAGCCCCCATTTATACAGAATGGAATTCTCTCGAAGCAGAGTAGTAACCTGTCGGAGGGATCTGCGCCACGTGAGGGTCTGCCTGGAGAGGTCCTTATAGAACGTTAGGGTATCTCCCTTAAAGGTCACTGTTGGGGAGCCCTTAGCGGCGCCCATCAGGGACCCTCGATCTGAGTCTTGGATGAATTTGATCAGCACGTCCCTTGGTGCTTCTTCCGGAGCTTTGGCCGCTTTAGGTAGTCGGAAGCAAGAGTCCAGTCCCACTTGCTTGGCTTGCTTTGGGACTAACAGTGTAGCCACGAGCCTCCTGCAATAGTGCGGCAATTCCATGCTTGTGATCGATTCAGGCACCCCTCTGATGCGCAGGTTTCTGGCCTTCGCCTTGTCCTCCATGCCGGCCATCTGGGCCGTCAGCGTCGCACACTGTTTTTGGAGGGACCCCAGCGTTGCATCCGTGGCCGATTGTGCCACCCTGGTACTCTTGAGAGACTCCTCAGCCGTTGTCACACGGCCCGATATCACTGAGATCTCACTGCGTACTTGCGCCATGTCGGCGTCGAACATTGCTTTAATGTTGAGCATCAAGGTCTTAATGTCTGCTTTGGTGGCAGGAGCTGCGTCTCCAAGCTCGTGCGCTTGTGGGGCTTTGAGTAGTGCCCTGCCAGGAATGTAAGCAGAGTCAAACAGGCTCTTCTCATCAGAGGAGTGCGTGGCGTAGGCCTCGCTCGGCGCCATCTTGGCGGGCTCTTTTGGTGGAGTCGGGCGTAGAAAATTGCCTATATCTTGGGATCCGGAGGTAGGACCAGCCCGGCTTTTCTTCGCCTTTCCCCCCATAACTTAATGGATCTGGGGGTCCGATTATCTGGTCCCAAAATTTTTTTGCGCTAAAACACTGGTTTTAACGACTCCCGGAGTCAGAGCTGTTGTAAGCTGCGACTTTCCCGCTCAGGCGCTGGCTCCGCCGGCTAATAAGTTTTGATACTACCAGAGTTCATCATTTTCACTTGTCAGTGAAAATCCACCCGTGGTGAGTATGCCATGGACCCTCTTGCAGTGGTAAGTAATTTTAGCGTGAACCTGTAGCCACTTACTTTGATCTCTGCTTCCCTGCCGCTCTCTCATTAGAGAGGTCTGCCCATGCTCCCACTCTTATGCTTTTTGGTCTGCTCGTGCTACACCACTGCAATTTATTGATTTGCCCTGCTTGGGGACACTTCCCCCCCCCCCCCCCCCCCCCCCAGCATGCGGGCGTCTAAACAGAGTGACGTCATGTCAGTCCTTTCCTATACTCCCTAGTAGCACCGGCTAGGTAGTTTCCATAGCAACCACAGTGTATACGCTGTGGTTGCTATGGGTAGAGAGCAAAAGGACCACCTTCTTCATCAATCCATTCTTACTGGAAAAATTACTGATTGATAGGTGAGAGGAAAACTTTTTTTGCTAGCACAATGTATAGATTTGAATGCTCTTTTTAAAGACTGGTCGTTATGAGTACTACAGGTCCCCTTTAAGGTCTGGCTAGTAGCAGAGGACTTGGCATTGTAAGCCCTGTTACTATAACCAAAGTCTCATATATAGAGAATTTTACACCAGTAAAACAAAGCCCCTTGTAAAAATCATCTCCAGCTCCTGAGGAAGTCCCCGCATATCGCAGGACGAAACGCGCAGAGCCAGCTAGATGGCATTCCAGAGACCTCAATACCACGGTACCACCACGAAATCAACTAAGGTATTCTCTAGCCCCCAGGAGTTGCGACCAAGGGGCTTTGTGAGAACCCATTTCCATTTTATAGTGGTTGGTGCCGGACATTTGTATCCCGGTCTCATAATTGTACTACTTGAATTTATTTTTTACTGATAAATTGTTTTTACTCAGAATAAATTTTGATACGATTTGAAGTCACTGTTTTGACTGTCAATGTAGCGGTTTGTTTAGCGCCCTCATTTTGTGGACTTCATTTCCCACCTTTTGTGTACTACATTGCATTTTTACCTACATTGTTACAAGTATACTTTTTGAATGTCATAAAAACCAAGCATACAGTTATAATAGCCTCCAGCAATACACAAAGGTACATCTAACATCAGCAGACATGATCAAGATTAAATTATGAGCTATGTAACAATTTTTAATTGGACAATGCCAGGAGCAGACTGTAAAGTATACAATTTTATGTTCCAAAGGTGGTTGGTTGTCCTAATAATAAATAAAATGTAATCAATTAACTAGGGAAAGCACAGCCATTTGGGGACATTTTAGCAAATAATTAACTAAAGTAAAAAACAAACTACATATGTTAAATTAATAGCAAACCTTAATGATGGCCATTTGTTTTGTTTTCTTTGATAAATTCTTAGAATGTCACGCATTATAAACAATGTACCATTGCTCTATCAACCTCAAAAGGCCATCAAAGGAGGTGTAGATAAACACCTGAACTGAATAATAGGACAATAAACTAAATTAGTTTAGAAGTCTAGTACAGAACCGACCCAAAAGTTTGAAAATAGGGGATAACCCTTAAGATAGGTTTTATTGAGATATGATATATTTAGTATTTTATGTACTCTACATATCGTGGGAATCGGGTAAGGGTTAGGTATTGTGTGAAGCTCTTCATTTCACCCTTCTTGTTACCTTTTTGAGTTTACACTGCACGTGGAGCACAATGTAATATATTTTGAGCCCCCTTTTTACAATATCCCTCTCTGCACAATCTATGCAAAACTAAAAAAAAATATATTCTTTTGTGTATATAGATTTTTTAAAGTTTTTAGTCCTTGTACAATTAACCCATTTGATTTCACCATTTTTGTTTGTCCATCATACAAGTCATCCTCTTATAGGCCCTAACGCTGGTTACCTGTTGGTCGTTCTAGTGTTATAAGTTTTATGGTTTGATAGTAAACAATGGTTGTTGGTTCTTTATATAGTTTAGTTGATAACTCCCTTCAATGTGGGAATTGTGCAAATATTTCTATTTGTGTGCATGGGAATACAAAAAGGCATACTTGTACTAAGACTTGTGATATATTGCTCATACGCGGGTTCCTAAAATGTATGTTTCAATTTAAGAAAGGTTGTTGGCAATACTGTGTTGCATTAGGCTGCATAAGAATCGCATTTTGATATTGAAATTTGAGTTTTCATGCTGAAGTGGGAGAGTGAGCTGGGTAGGGAATTTGAAGTTGAAGACAGACACACCTCTTTACTAACACTGAAAAACATTACACAATGTACAACACATGACAAACTTCTATACAGATGGTACGTTACACCTTCTAGACTGCTTAAATTAAAATTGGCAAACACCAATTCCTATTGGAGGGGTTGTGGGAGCGTTGGAACATTACATCACATCTGCTGGACATGCCTTAAGATAACTTCATTATGGAAAGACCTACATAAACTCATTTAATCCATCATAAAATTTCCAGTTGAAATATCCCCACATCTATTTTGATAAATTTACCAGAAAATATATCCAAAAGTCAAAGAGTAATGTTGGGTCATCTGTTTATTTCGGCTACTTCCGCAATCCCAAGACCCTGAAAATCATAAACTGTTCCTTCAGTTAGCGAGGTATTACAGCTCCTTTTTGAAAACAAACGTTGTGACTCTGAGCTAGCTACAAGATTTCTATCGGATGCAAATACCACCTTACAACTCGATTGGACGATTTGGGAAGAAGATATTAGGCGTCAATATCACATCTAGTTATTTACCCCCATCCGGTAACCAAATATTATATTTGTATTGTTAGTTTATTTTGCACTGCATTATGGTTGCTAAATAAGGCTCTACCAATGGTAAAGATACTTATTATTGTACAATTTCTTTAAATTATTTATTATTTTTAATGATTAATAGTACTTGTATATTTACCATTTTTCCTTGTTTGTTTGATATTGTTTGGTTCATTATCATATTTAAAAAGTTCAATAAAACATTTGAAAAGAAATTTGAGTTTCCAATCTAACTGGAAATTATTCAATCCCCTATGCTGCTGTCTGGGGGCTTCTGCATTATTGGCAAAGACCCCCCAATGGAGACTCTACTGGGTGCCCGGTGACCAAAGGGTGCAGGGGAAGGTAAGTTGACTTGACTTATCTGAACTGTCCCTCATGGCCACTGTCATGGTCTTCCTGAATGTTCTATTCAGTCCCTGATGCTTCAGCTGCAAGGAGCCCACTTCAGCATTGTTTTGTCATGCATGGGATCCTCCTTACACCGAGCCTTTCTCCCATTGTCAGTAGTTATGGTAAGAGAGGAATGCCAAAACTTGACGAAGGTAGCTCCCTACTGTGTCTTAGTATATCTTTTTTGACTGCGTTGGAATTAAAGTTATATTAACCCCTTAAGAATGGCGGGCATGCTATGCCATCCTTGGGCATCCGGCTCTAAATGCATCCCAGGGATTCCCCCTGCTGCTGATCCGGCCCTCCTGGGCCATGGTGATTGCGAGGACCTCACGATCACATGGACGGAATAGCCATCCATAGCAGTGCCAGCAGGGGGAGTGCTTGGAATGACAGGTAGTCCCCCTGCTGCCTGAAAAAAGTTAAATAAAAGTTAAAACACACTGTAAAATATTATATATATATATATATATATATATATATATATACACACACACACACACTGTCTAAGTGCATTTTAATATTAATATATAGTTATATATTAATATCAAAATACACGTAGAAATATTATATAATTTTATATACAAGGGCTCATGATAGTACAGAAGAAACAAACACTGATAAGTGTAGGATGGTATTAAAAGAGCACATTCTCATACTCCTACCACCATGACCACTTCAATTCACTGAAGTGGTCATGGTGGTTGGAGTAACCCTTTAACATTATGTGGACCATTAAACACAAGTAGATGTCCAAGACCTCCACACAAATACTGTATACGATTATTCGATATACAGTGGAAGATTGTGCAAAGAACACACCTTACATATTTTTGTTCTCCTATTACAAGTGTCAGGGTACCTGTAGTCTGGAGACTTAGACGTTTTTCCATCCAGACGGCATGATTCTTCCGTTCCTCGCGGTCCCCTCGCGCATGTAAACGCCGGCCGCGAGAGAGCTATGCCTTTTTGTAACGTGACGCTCAATAGTCGACGTCATGACGCTATTCTAGCCCGACCTGTCAGTCAAGTCCCGGACACGAATCAGGTCTCGGCGGAGGCGTGATTAGTCTCTAGAACCAGGGTATTTAAGGGAGCTCTCAGCATTTGCTCATTGCCCTGTCGTGGTTCTAGCCAGCCTAGTCACACAGTGCTCTTGTATTCTCTTGTCTTTTGGTTCTGACCCGGCTTTGTTATTACTTACCTGTCTTCTCTGGTATCCTTGACCCGGCTTGTCTCTCGCTTACCTGTCTTCTCGTTCCCTCGACCTCGGCTTGTCCCTGACCATTCTATACGTAGTATTACGTTAAGTCCGGCCATTCTAAGGTCCGGTATACGTATCTGCTACTCTTTGTACTCTGCGTGTTGGATCCCTGTCCCGATCCTGACAACAAGATTAGAATAGGTAGAAATCACTGCCTTGGATAAACACGAGTTACACTAAAACAAGGTCAAAATACATATCCAAGTCTTCCATGACAAATAGATGAATATAAGCAGTGCCTTACATTCATGGCCATTAAAAAAAAGTTCAAGTGGGGGGCGGGGCCGGACCGCCATGCTGAGTGGAAGCATGGAGACAGAGCTCCTGAAAAAAGCCAAAGTTTATGGCTCTATCGATCGGCTAAACGACTATTAATAGCCAGAAACCTGTACCCCAATTCGTGAGGCAACCCTGGTCCCGAGGTGAGGCTTGCCACGCGGTTCTAGTCCCTCGGTGGGGCGATCCCAGCCGACCAGGATGGAGACCGCCCGGGCGGTGAGTGGGGTGGACGGCCGCCGCCCAGCTATCCTGCCCACCAGCGGTATAGCTGAAACGCAAGGCTAGGCAGGTCTGGCCCTGTTCCCCCCCCCCCCTATGGACCGGCGGGGGTGATCCCGGTCCCCACCCTGTGACCCAGACAAGTGCCGCAACACCAGCGAGAATTCGCTCATAAAATGGCGGAGACCACGCGGCACCCCCGAAGTGAGGGCAGTCGGATGCACCCTCCTCTCTTGCTCCCACACAGGCGGAACAATGACCGCACCAACAAGGGCACCAACGAAGAAACACCTACCTCGCACAAGCTGAGGAGGAGCAGCGTGGCAGCTTGACACACCAGCGCAACTTTGAACCCGAAGGAGGAACAAAACACAAGGCCTCTTACCAACCTGAAACACAGCCCAGTTCCCCGTGGGCGGCTTGAATCGGAGGATTGACCCACCCACAGCCACTACACCCGGGACTCACCACAGGCCCAAGACTGGTGCTCGGCTGGAATACCAGTGGCCCAGGAACGGAACTGCGACCCTCCTTTCAGGTCACCCAATGGGACTATAAGCACAGAGGCAGCCATTAAGCATTTTGCCACACCACAACATACTGCACTGCACACTAAGGGGTCATTTTGTATGCTGTCGTAAACTTTTACCTGCCTGTCACTGGGTAAACATGGGGTGGTTATTGTAAGCGTATTTTAAGCGTCTTTTATGAATATTCTAAGCAATTTTAAGCATATTGAGCAATGAAACAATCGTTACTGTTGACGCTGCTTTTCTGTTATAAGCCTATGCACCAATCAAACACTAAAAGCTTGTTTACTTTAATGTACACCAACAAGTAACCCACATACATTACTATAAGCTTGTGTATACCCACCTATGTAACTCTAATGCCTATCCAAGCATGTATGTACATCCTGACTACACGTGTTTGTACCTTTCATGTTATTAACAAAAAAAAAAATGTGCCGTTTACACTGCCACATATCTGTAACACTATGAAAATGCCTGCAGTTGCTGTCGTGGCTCTGCATGAACACTGTTATCTGATGCACAAACCAAAATAAAGAATTTAAAAAAAAAAAAAAAAAAAAAAAGAGTTCAAGTGATTAGAGCTACCATGTGCGATTGATTTTTTCATTTCCCCCGGATATAGTATTTCATTGAACCTCTGCTAGGCCACGGCATATCACAGTTGCATGGGTAGAGAGAATTCAAGTAAGCCCTCAAACCACTACAGAAAATACACTGCCAATTCTAGAATATTAAATCCTAGAAATCTTGGGGAAATTACCATTCTATTTTATCAATGAATGCTATAACCTCCACCTTCTCGTTTGAAATATCTACATTCATATTGCCTGCTCCACATATGTGTTGAATTGTAAGAATGTAAAAATAAATAAAAATACGATTGTTCCATCACAGAGTACGTATTTTACACATTTCGTTTTACTATTATAAAACCGTGCACCTGTGCGGATAAATTGAGATCAGTTTAACATTGTAACAGTGTAATCTACATTTTTTAACTCTGATAATAAAATGGAATCTTGTGCATTCATTTTATTGCTGAAAATTTTAAACCAGAATGGGACCAATATCCC
Source organism: Pelobates fuscus (assembly GCF_036172605.1). NCBI lineage: Eukaryota > Metazoa > Chordata > Amphibia > Anura > Pelobatidae > Pelobates > Pelobates fuscus. The sequence continues at coordinate 56,531,563 of NC_086324.1, forward strand.
TGTACAAGGTTTAAAGCGTCAGACAACCAATCCTGTAAGTGTTCCAGATTATTGGCCATTGGTATCAACCTCAGTATGCTAAAATCAGAAAATAATGCTTGGGATACACCTATACATACACCTACACTAATGGGCCAAAATGCAGATTTAAACTTGGTAAAGTAGAGGAGATGTGATTATCTGCCGTCTTCCCACATTTAGTACAAACATAATTTGACCAACTACCAACACCTACATATGAAGAATAACTCATTAAATTCTTGAAATATCTGTCGCTCACATTATGTATGTGGTTCGGTTATAACAAGATCAATTGAAATCATGTAGCTCAACAGGTATTGGGTATATATCGAGGACTACACATCCAGAGGGAAAGTGAAGGCAAAAATCATTCATGGAGTTTATAGGATGTCGATTTTATTTGCTTAAAGTAACAAAATGGTTAATGAAAAATATTTTTTTACCCTTATTCCAGTATTCAATCACCCAAGTCCCCAACAATCAGAACACACAGTAAACCTCTTGCTTTTCTACAAAAGTAGAACAGAGTACACAGTTTTAGATATATGAGCAGGAGTGCAGACTGTCTCACTATCTTGAGACATCAATAGACCATGGAGTGAAGGTTCCAGCCTTATCTTTTGGGATCTGAAAAGACAAACCAATAAGGAAACTCAGTTTAGAAATCTGATATGTTATGCAGATCATAGAGTTCAATAGGCCAATATACTACAACTCTTTTTTTGTTTTTAATTTAAGTAGAGAACTATTAATTTGGTCACCCAAAGACTTATTTGGCTTGTACAGAGGCAGTTCTGTTGATAGTGTCTACGTCTAACAGCTTCAAAACCCAAGAATAATAATTGCCCAGGAATCCAGGAAGTGCAGGATAGGTTCATGACTAACAAAATGAGAGGTTAATGTATTAAACTTCCACATACCATTTTAGTTAAATGGTCAGCACACGCCATTCGAACTTTCTCTTGGACTAGTGGGCTGCTTAGAGTGTAATCCTTTGTCAGTCCACGTTCCTCTCGAGCCGCATCAATTGCATCTTTTATTGCAAAATAGACAGAGCACCCCAGGAACAAGGCAGGTTCCCCGACACCCTATGAAATGTGTAAATAAAAATGTATCCAAATCAAAAATAAGCATGTGTCTACTTTTGTCACAGAGAACAAAGTTTGTTTGCATTGAAAATATTTCTATATGGAGATGCATTACCTTGGATGAGTAGATTGTATATGGGTTTTGGGAACCAGCCAGTAAAGACACATTAAATTCAGTGGGAACATCACAAACAGCTGGTATCTTATACTGATCAGGTCCTCGTGTGTACAACACACCTTCAGGTGAATAATGAAGCTGCTCCAGTGTATAGAGTCCTACCCCCTGAGTAAAAGCACCTTCGACCTAAAGTAAACAAAGTAAAGAATTCTAGATAACAGATAAGATACATATGGATGGGAATCGTTATGGCTATATTAGATTTGTTTAACTATTTTTCATTATAGCAGGGATTGAGCAAACTAACTACTGAACCCAAAAAGATTTAAAGTCAAAATGTGTGGAAGTATATTAAAACAATGTTATATGTCTTATTCCATATAATGTTCTAAAGAATAGCTATTCCCACATGCCAAGTCGGAATGAGCCAAACACTAAGATTTACAAATGCTGAACATCCATTATTTTGAAGCCTTGTTTATCCATGATCCCTACAAGTTCCTTGGTGACTACTAACTTAAGTTAAATATGTCGAGCCCAGTATCCTCCATAATGAGATCTAACATTGTAAAGCTGCTAAATCCCTTTGTCACAGTCAGCATTTGAAACCTAGGCTTTCATAATTTGTCTGAATGGCTAAATTACGCTACTCCAGCTTTATTTCTTCTTAAAATGAGTATTCAAGTAGACAAAGTCAATCTAAATAGCACAGATTAAAAATACAACAAGGAAATAGTGCAAATTTACTAAAAGGCAAGTACACTTTAAAAAAAAAAAAATAGAAACGCCATTGTATTGGTTCTGGTGCTAGGAGTCTCAATTTTCTGACAAAGCAAAAAAAGCTGGGCTAATTTACAACAAGTACTCATAGACTAACCAAGCCCAAAGTTAGATGGATTTCCACTGATAAGGTTTAAGTCCAATTTCAGTATTACAGTGTTTGCAGAGGAATTGGCTATAGGATGTGAGGAGAGTCACAGTTTGTCAACGGGTTTGAGAGAAAGCTGGGATGGATCCTTCATTACTCGCCATAATGAGTGCAATAAGGTGTAGTTATGGTACCAAATACTAACATAAAACAGTTTCTAGATGTACATTTTTCTACAGTAGTTAAATTTACTCTCTGCGTTGGTGCAGATTACTGCTCTTATTTTACCTACGATGTAGACTAGGATACAATATGCAAGTACGGTTGTGTACAATAAAATGCTACTCTAACCCCATCAGAGAAATACAGTTTAAAAACGGCAATGCCAAGGAAATACTTCATTGGTCTACAGGGACTGATATCTTGGGCGTAGGAACCCAAAAAAATCTGGGGGGGGGGGGGGGATAGCATTTTTACTCGCCGGGTATATTCTTATTCCGTAAATTAGGAGTTGTTTATCCCATTGTACAGCGCTACGGAATTTGCAGTCGCTATATAAATGATTAAATAATAACATTAAAGGGTCCCCCCATCCCCCCCCGGTTCCTACGCCCATGACTGATATCTGTAGAAACGGTCTTGTAAACACTAATCTCACTAACCTGGCCAATATCAATTCCTGGATTTATGCTTTGTCCAAAATCCATGACAATATCGGTACGGAGGCTCTAGAATGAAATAGAAAGATTATTGTAAAAGAAAAAAAATAAATAAAATGATCAGGTTTGTCTGAAGTATGTCAGCTATGAATATCAAGCAATACTTCCATTCCAATATTTCAAATCTCATTGAAGAAATTAAAGGGTTTAAGTGCACTAAATGCAGAGTTCTCTCCCTCTCCCCCTAGATTTAAGGAAATCTAATTACAAAGGCTGCTTTTTAAACATGAATTCCTCACTGTATGCATCTTTAATATGTTTCATATGACAAAATGGTTGTCACTACCCAATTAGTAGAAATAAATCAATCTTAATTACCTTGTGTCCTCCGGTCAAGCAGTCTAACTCAATCTCAGAACATGCTGCTCCAAATATATAATACGGCCCTGCGTGACCTTCTCCCGTGTCCCAATCCATGTAAGTGTCATAACCCCTAAAATGGGGGTAGGGAGAAAAAAAAATTTGGTTCCACAGTAATGGCATGAACCCCAGATCCAGTGAAAAACCATTCAAAAATCACCTACTTGTAAAAACCAGTAGCTGAAAGGCTAATTCTTTGCAAGTAAGCTTGCATAACCTGTAATCAAAATTTTAAATTAGATTAAACACTTAAGTTTGTACGACTGCAGACGGTGTGTAACAAATACAGAACAGCAAAGGGGTAACAAGGGTAAGTTAGCCTTTTAAGGACCGGGGGGGGGGGGGGGGGTTAACCCTTTACATCATATGCCATGGTCCTTAATGGTGGTATAGGAAAGAGAAAGGAGAGCAGAATAAAGATTATTACCCAGTCTTCCCATTTGCCCTCTGGATTTTGTTTGATGACAGGTTCCAAACTTTTCATAAGAGTCTCGCAAGCATTCTAGAAGAAAATTCTCATTTAGGAAATTAATCAAAGATATTTATCACTGATTCTTCAAAGGCTGCTCTGAACATGTATTCTAAACACTTATCGCACTCATGCTAATGAGGTCGAAGGCTATTGGTTAAACTAGGATCAAGGAAATTTATCACATTCGAGATTCCATAAACAATGAATTTATATTCTTCGTCATTAGGTCACAATTTTATAGGGATTAGAATTTTAACCCATTAACCAGCAATAATGACACAAATTAGAGCACAGTTTATTACCTTCACAGCCAAGCCATACACATCTGTTCCAATGCTACCCCCAGACGGAATGGAATTTGGAACACACGCAACATTTGCTTCACAGATATATATGTAGGACAGGGGTATCTTCAATTCCCGGCTTGCAACCTGTCATACGAATTAAATAAATATTTGGTGATCGCAACCTGAAACTGCAATATAATGAAAAGTGGATTATTGTGCACTAGGACTGTACAAGGAAAATAGGACACAACCCCAGAGTAGAATACAGGAAAGAAAGTGTGTGTGGGGTGGGGGGGGGGGGAGGAAACAGTACAGTTACAGTTTTGGGCCCTCTAGAGGGTGCTGGAGTTTCAAAATTTGTTTATAACCTATTGTGAAAGATGTCATTTAAATAGCAGTTACAAAATAATCAGTCACTGTGATGACAACATGAGCTATTATGGAGCTCTGTAGCAGGTGAAATTTGGACATGTTGCTGGGCAAATAGAATGATCTTTATTTTGGTTAATGCAGCTTTTGACAGATTCACTTAAAACGGCACAGCTTAGAGATGGATATAAGGAGGTTGTCATTGGAATCTGTTTTCCTTGAGCTACATATCTCCAATAGATTGAGCTCTCTCTGGAATCACTGATAGATCACCCTAGAACTCGTAGTGTGAGTAAACACAGACTTATTTGCCAGTTCAAAAGTGCAGGAATAATAATGTGCAAAGAAGCACTTCAGTGTAAACAACCCACAGTATTTGTAAAATAAATAGGGAAAAAAAACCTGTAGTGCAGATTGTACAACATGGAGTGTAGAAAGTCCATCAGTAATAGGTACACTCACATGAAGTGGAGCCCAACAAGAAAGGCTCACTTGATATGCAGGTGTGCCTTTAAAGGTAGCACTTCACCTTTCTTCGACCAGGGTATATTTATTTGCTGCACTGGAGTAAGTGCCTGAGAAGTCACTGAGTCACCAAATGTCGGATTGTTCAGGAAGCAAACCCTTCACACTTTGTGCCAGTCTAGTCAATTGAGGTTGCAGAAAACCAATTACTGCAAGCTACTGGAGGAGCTCGCAAAAATGTGAATCTCTTCAATTTTATTCAATATCCAGTACTGTAATATCCATTATAAGGTGACTACATTAAGGTAGACCTTTAGTAATGTGTGTGGAACTGCACTCACTCCCATAAATCTGAGCCAGGGTGCTTGCTGAACTGGAATAAAACACCAGATTTCCAAAAATTAATAAAGTAGTAGAGGTCTAGGCACTCCTTGGTTCAAGACAGGTACTTTATTAGGAACCACAACAGCAACATTTCGACCCCAAAAATACCTTTTGGGGTCAAAATGTTGCTGTTGTGGTTCCTAATAAAGTACCTGGACCTCTACTACTTTGCATTAAGGTAGAGTCCTACCTGAATTACTTTTGTGTTCAAACCTTGACCCAGTTCGACTCCACCATGACTGATCAGAACATTTCCATCCTGGTAAATATGAACCAAAGAAGCAGCCTGGAGGAAAAAAGAATGAAAGAAAAGCAATTAAAAAAACAAAAACAAAACCAAAAATACACCACACTTTTCAGAGGTATGTGCCAATAAAATGCAATTATTTACTACAGTTTCTTTACCAAGATGTTGAAATGTGGTGAGTGGATACTTTAAAATTTAGATAAATAGTGAGTAAACGTCTTAACTAACTACATCTTAACTTTATACCCTGGCTAGAAATGAAGGGAGAACATTAGGTTAATGAGTGGGTACCAACCCATGAATACCAACCTGATGAAATGCTTTCTCAACAAAGCCCACAGTAAATTTGAGAGGTATAATGGCAATGCCCTTCTTCCAATAATTTATTTTGTTAAATTTCTGGATTTCTGATCTTCTAGCATGATATGACGACTTCTTCATGCACTCCTCCCAACATCGCATCAGGTTGCTGGAATCAAACTCTTGATTGTAATGGGTGGTGCTCATACCTCTGTACATGTTCTGCTCCCTAACCTGAAAAAAAGGAGTCAAGAACCTAGAACCTGATAAAAAAATTACCTGTAGAACGTAATTAAATTCTGTTTGTGACTTGTAATTTTATCTGGATCACATTCACACGCTAAGGTTTAACTAATGCACAATAGACAGATCACTATAAATGTCCTGTTACAAGCAAGCAGGCTGCAAGGTTTATTAACAAAACTAAATTCCGTTTGATGATCTAAGCTTAAATAACCTAGGGCGTTTCTATGAAGATACAGAAATTAGTCAACGTTACGGTGCGTAAACCCAGGAAACTAACCTTGAACTACTTAATAGATTGCATATTTAATCTGTGGAACAGACTGCAGCCAACTGCTTGGAAAAGGTATTCTAGATGAGCAAACAAGTGGTGCCCAAAAGGTAGATCACCAGATTTTTTTTAAAAAAAAAATACAGCTATGATGATACTTTGTCATTCTAAAGGTGTGCAAGGCATCATAGAAGTTGTAGTTCTACAACATATGGGGATCTACCTTTTTGGACACTCCTGCAGTAAACCCTGCAGAGCTGCTAACAGAGTTTTGATCATGATTAAGCCACCAGACCAAAGCAGATATCTAGCAGTCTATAACTAGATGTCTCAGGTGAATATTTGTGCAGTTAACTTTGTTGAAGAGGAGGAAAACCCACTAAAATAAAAAATCCCAAACGCAAAATTTAAGACAAAACCAATGGTAAATAAATTAAATAAGTTGCATATGATCAACTCAGGTTCTCACTTTATGACAAGGTAGACCACACTTTGCCGCTACAGCATCTATTATGGTTTCTGTCACCAGACCGGTCTGTGGAAAGCCAAAGCCTCGGAAAGCGGTGTTCGATGGCAGATTTGTCTTGCAGGCCACCGCACGGCAATTAAGGTTGGGAAAACTGTAACCATTATCCAGCTTTACTAAAGCTACCACCAATACCTTAAATTCAGACATGGAATAAAAACAGTGAATGTAAGTCGTTGTAATGGAGTGTTTGGAGATAAAACTTGTATAAAGTACAGTTTATTATCCACAATAACCTAGGGTCAGGCTGATGGTAAACACAGGAAAGAAAAAAATAAAAGAAAAAATGTATTAAGGAGGAAAAGTGACAGGAAAGAAAGAAAAACACATGTAGTTCTAGGCATATAATATTTGATACCAGTATAGATTCATCGGGTGTGCAGCCTGCATTGGTATAGTAGGAGATGTCGGCAGCAACAATTTTGCCATCATCCATACAGCCCACCTGAAAACAAAGATGGACAGTCGTTTTGACAACATAGTCAAAATTAAATTAGCTTTTCATTAGTCCAAAACAATGGCGACACATCTGTAAATGATTATTTTACCTTGTACTTTCCAACTAATGGGTGACGACCTGCCGTGATCAGCATGTCTTCTCCTCGCGTCAGAACACATCGAATAGGTCTTTTTGTCCTGTTCGGATTGTTAAAATAAAGCCATTAAAAAAATAATATAAAAAAAAAGCCACCCATATAAAAATACCAAAAGATTTTAAATAAAGCCATTCTAAAGCTTGTCATCAACCCAATCTCACAAAATATAGGACCATCTCAGTTGATTTAAACCTGCAGGCACTGTGGATGTAGAGGGGGTGTAGAAGGTAGCCAACCTTTAAAGTGACAAATAAAATATGGGTGCTGCATTTTTCACCATACCTGGCTAAATGGATGCCTGCTAATACTCACTTTTGAGCTGCCACCGCTGAGGCTGAAGCAAATATCCCTGGCTTTGTAATTTTACCTCCAAAAGCTCCTCCAACTCGTTTCACTTTACTCATGATCCTATTAGACGGAACACCAAGACTGGAAGCCACATTAAACTGGGAGAGGAAGAAAGAAAAAATCCTTTCAAATTTGCTACAGAGAAATACTAGTACCAATACCAAATCGTATGTATTCTCAAACAGGCCACTAAATGTACCATTTAGTACACATTTTAAATCCTACATTCCTCTGTGTTTTATCAACTTTCAGAAAGTATACTACCTTAATGTGCCGTCCACTTTATCCATGCACTAAAAAGCACAATAGTACGATTTGATATTCATGAAAGAAACGTATTGGGAGTTTCAAAATAGTCATGGTTCCATCATTCTGGGCACCAGCAAGACACATTAACATAGGGGAAAATGTTTAAAGGCTAAAAATGGAAACCAATAGAATGCCTAACAATTTAGAACATTACACTCAAAATAACATAGGTCTCCTTAATAAATGTCCTTTATAGTTCCAAATGAACTTTGCCAGCTTGTGTTACACATTACATGTTTAATGGTTAAAGTCAGCAGAAAAATAATGACTTTTGAAGAGTTAAAGTAATGTTCTAGACTAGTTACACAGTGAAAGACCTCCATAAAAAAAAAAAAAAAGACTGAATTTTGCTCTATGTAGAGATTAAATTTACCGAGGCTTTGCGTGATTAAAGGCACTATATAAAGACACTATAGTCACCAGAACAACTGCAGCTTAATATATAGTGGTTCTGGTGAGTATAATCATTCCCTTTATGCTTTTTGCAGTAAACACTATCTTTTCAGATAAAAGGCAGTATTTACATTACAGCATAGCGATACCTCCACTGGCCACTCAGATGGCTACTAGAGGTGCTTCCTGGAGCAGTGCTGAACACTGTACTCTGCATGGAGACACTGAGCTTTCCTCAGAGATGCATTGATTTAATGCATCTCTACAGGGCCAGTGCAAGGATTTTTGCATTCACAGGCCACCATCTCTCCCCTCACCCCCAAAATTATAAATACAAAAATGAGTAACTTCACCCATGTCTTGTAACCAGAGACACAGAGAGACAGACACATGTAAATGATGGGGAAGGAAGAACAGGGGTTGTGGTGAGCGAAAGGGGCGGTTTAAAAATAAATAAAAATTAACCAAGGTATTTCCCCCTCCCTGATGATTACCTTTGGCCAGGGAGAGATGAAAACTTAGCTCTGGTGGTACGGTGGAAGAGGACCCTGGAGATAGAATCAGGTCTGCTGGGGAGTCTGGGAGCAGTGGAAGTCATGCCCATCTGACATCAGAGGAGGCCGGCTGACTTCAATACCAAGCTTCTGTGTGCTGGCTACAGGGAGAGGGGTAGTGGGAGTGATTGGAAAAATATGTCCCCAGCCAGAGGTAGGGGATTCAGATTTTTGCATCCCTCTGCTCTGGTGCTCTAAGGCGGTCACTTGTGCCACATTATGGCCGCACCAGCCCTGCATCTCTATGAGGAGATGCCAATTAGCCAGGGTGGCATTTGGCTCCACCTCCACCCCAGGCCCACTTCCTTGGCTGAGATAATCAGAATAAACAATCTCAGCTAATCAAATTCTTTCCTATGTCAAAGCAATATGACTGGCTGAGATCACCACTTCTGATGTCAGCCAAGGAGGCAGAAGCAGCAGACTGGAGGTAAGGCGGGCAGAGAGGGATAGATAGTGTTTTTTGACACTATAGGTCAGGAAAACAGGTCTGTTTTCCTGATCCTATATAGTTGTGTAAATAACAACCATCAAGTATTGTTGAAGACTACCTTCAAACACAAGTACCTAAAAGATTCTATTTTTGTAGAAGTACTGACCTGTGCAGTGGCGACAGCCTGTGTGGATACATAGACATCAAACTCGTCGTCCTCTCCCTTTGGCACAACCAGAACAGAGTTTGTCTCCATGTAGAATTGTTCCTGACCAGCAATCTGCACTTCACCTACAAATATAAGCAGAAAAGAGCTCCCTTTTAGATGGATGTGAGAATCATTGTTAAATGGTCAAGTAGATACATGCAGTTAAAAAACAAAAAACAAAGAAAAACCCCAAAAAATGAAAATAAACTGTTTAGGCAACATTTAGATAATTTATATTTTTTTGTGCTATTTTCCATAATGTACCTCCACGTCTCTCCAGTCACTTGCTTTGTCCCGCATAGTTAGAAAACCTATAGGTGCTGAAGTGTCAAGTTAGAGCCCCTAGATATACTCCAATTTAATACAACAATTCTGATCCATAGCTCAGTGTAGAATTGTGGTAGTTCCAGTCCATTCTCTGGGCTAGGGGACCGTATAGTTTGACACTTCTGTCCTCTAATCTCCATCTATCTGAATTATGAAACAATGGACTATCCTTTCAGTGCATAACAGGCAGAGGGCAAAAATGTTGCCCCCGAAATCCACATATCCCAATTCCTTACACACTAGATCTGCTTGAAGAGGCTCCACAGGATAGATTTGGATTAGTCCATTTGGAATTGAAGGGAAAATGCAGAACTTTAACCATAGGGAAGGGGGTTGGTACTGGAGATTTTGCCATGGAGAAGGGAGAGTGCACTGCTGGGGAGGAAACCTGTCATGCTAAAGGAAATTGGTGCAGAGGAGGATTTTTTTGCTTTAAGGCAGGGGCACAGAGAAGAAGGGGCTTTACTAGAAAAGTAAAAGTTACCTGCGCTCTCTCCTTAATCCCTATTTATATTTAAACAAATGGAGGTCATTTAGTTGCTCCAATGGCCATTGGAGGGAATGCCCGCCAGCAACTAAATGACCTCCATTTGTCTAAATATTCAAAGGGATTAAGGAGAGAGCGCAGGTAACTTTTCCTTTTCTTTGGTTTTTACTATAAATTGGGGCTGATGTGTACTCTAGTCCTTGCTGCTGGCCCAGTAGTGATGGGAGTGAGCGCAGGACTTCTCTTTTTGTATTAACTTTGTATCACAAAGCCTGGTTACAATGCTGCCGCCCATCCCATGCGTTCCCTATTAAGGGTTAATAAGTATATAGGGGTGTATATAAAAAATACACCTCTTTGTCTCATTAGAGATATATTTGCCAGAAGCTCAAGCAGGCTGAAGGGTCAGTGTTAGGACCCGCTTAGCGGGGTCTGCCTTGATGTTGGCAGGCGGACATTCCCTCCAATGGCCATTGGAGCAACTAAATGACCTCCATTTGTCTAAATATACATAGGGATTAAGGAGAGAGCGCAGGTAACTTTCTTTTCTTTGGTTTTTACTATATATTGGGGCTGATGTGTACTGTAACTGCCGGCCCAGTAGTGATGGGAGTGAGCGCAGGACTTCTCTTTTTGTATTTGTATTTATTAGAAAAGTGTTGGGTGCTATAATGTGTGTTATTAGGAGCTTGTCTTCACCTCCCTCTGGTATTCCCATTTACTCAAAACGGCACTAGACATCCTACCATGAACTGCCACCACTGTCCACGCAAACACGCAGATACACATTGGCAATGCAGATACACAGTAAAACTCTACAGAGAGCCACAGCAAAAAGCAACAACACTTTTTTGTTTATAAATGATCAAAAGATCTGCATTTTTAACACCAGTATTTTTGTAGGTTTATGTTCTTAATACGAGGTCTTATTGGCAAGGAATGGAGAACATTGAGTTAATTGAGCAAAGACATACTTTTTGAATGTCCCCATATCCCTCTATCCTAATGACCCTCTTTTCCAGGATCTCTATATGGTTTTTGGGTATAACAGAGCTCAACAGCAATAATACTCACGGTAATGTGACCTTCAACTACAAGAAGATTTTAGATATCAGTTTCATGTAAATTAAGAAAATATTACTTTAAAAAAAAAAATTCTCAGAAAAGTGCTACCTGAGGCTAACCCCCCTCCCCCGCACACTCCTAAAATTTAAAGTGCTCCCTTTCTCCATTTGAAATGTTGGGGGACATCCAAGGGTCAGGAAGTGGGTTTACAGAGAGGGGTGGGTCAAATCCAAGGGATTTTAAAATGTCAACCACCACTGACTGGTTCCTGGATTTTACTGTAAGTTAGCAGCTGCAATATTTGTGAATTTACTAAGCAAGAAAGCAATGCATGGTTTTACAAAACGAATATAATGGTACAGTTTACAGGTAAAGGTTAGAAAGCGGTTTCCGATTTACTAATGTTTTACTAGCCGTTGTCAGTGGTGTGATGCAAGAATAAAAGAAATGGGTTTGAGAGAAGCCATTGGGCCATTAAAGTAAGAGAGTGTGTCCATCCGTCCAAATTTTGTCCAGATGGCAATTCTCATATTTAGCAACACCAATTCCAGTCGGAATTAAGTTGGCCGTGTGGGTCTGCTGCAATTACATTTGATATCCAGATTAAATCAGTGTTTGTGAATCTTCAGAATCCTATACGTTATATAGGGTTCCAACACAAAGTATCGGATTAAATAACATGCAGAACCAAATCGATCGAGCAGAATGCACAGGGGGGATAATGAACCCTTAGGGGTTCCAAGGGATGAGTCATGTGATGCTAAATTAATTAAAATAAAAAATCCCTAGAGGGGCATACCTACTAAATGTTTATAGCAATCACTGCCCAGACACTAGTATTAGTCACTAGAAAGACTCCAACCCATGTGAAATAATCAATGGAGGAGACCTTACTATCCAAGTATTTCTTCTCTCATCAACCTCAGCCAACCAGGATGCTTTTAAGGTTACAGTAGAGTGTGGGATATTTTGTGTGGGACTGTTTTTCTAATGGGGGCATAGTTCTCCCTCCCGTTAAACATGGGATGGGGCCTTTCTTGCAACTAGGTAGCAAATGTGGACAGATCAACTATATTTTAATACTAGCAACTGTGACAACCTGGTTGTGTTTGGTCCAGCTGAACTCAGACCAGCTCAGGGCCTGAACAGCAAAATCTGCACAGGGGCTGGTTAAATAGTGTGAACAAGGTCCTGATTTATTGAATAACCCTATTAATCACAAAAAGAGGATATAGTTCTTGTATACAGGAAAGGGATAGTAATGAAAGGGATATTTAATCTTGCTTCCCAATATCAATCTTTAATACAACAACTAATTGATTACATTTAGTCTTTTTCTTACCTTCAATTATATGATCAGCAGTTTTAAATGCTTCCTCTGGATTCCCATGCTTTATTTTTCTCTCCGGTTCAAAGAAGGACTTGTTTTTAATGGCATCCTGAAAAAGAAGACAGATGCTAAAACCACAGTCATTAAGGACTGTACATGGGAATTAATGATTAAGAATGCAGAGGTCTGCTTTTGCCTGTTGCAATAGAAGCCTACCATGCTGCCATGGTAATAACTACACCAATGGCCAGATCATATTATGGACCAGTTTGCAGGGCCATGTCAGCATCTCCTATGGCACGTCAAAGTAGAAAGTAGCCAGCCTGCACTAACTTAAATGCAGCATCTTCCTCTGTCTAGGATGCAAGAGATTGGTTCAGCTAAACCAGTACACTGCCAATTTTACTGTTCTACCAAAGCACCATAAATCCCATGGCATGATAAAGACCATGAACAGGGTTGGAATGTTGCAGCACTGTGATTTTGAGCCAATACAGAGTGATGCCATTTAAATAAGGTGCATTGGACCATTCTACTTTTTGGCAGCATTTTCATTGAATTTGGGAGAAAAAAGGTTGCTGGCGAAGTCACACATAACTTTCAGGTTTATTTATGTGCAAATATCAATTAGGTCTTCTATTACGGATTATATAAACTATTTTACTTTCTATGTAGAGCACATTCTTCATGATCTGTAAATTAGACTTTGGAACATCTTCCATAATTAAAAAAGTTTTTGCAAACTGTTTAACCAGATTTAGGGTAAACCAGATCTTTACATTTGAAGCCACTGGTCAAGTCACAAAACCAACACCTGTAGCATGGAGAGGCCATTTTGTTTAGAGCCTATACCAACAAAAGGCTCTAACAAATGTGAGTTGGATGCACATCTACTTTCCATTGTATCTGTAATTTTACTTGTTGAGACGTTATATATAGTGTTATACTGTTTTTTATTATTTGTTTCTATTTTATGTAAATGAAACAAACCCTGAAACTTTGAGGGATAAGTTATTTATATAGCCTCTTTAGCGCTGCACTCACACAAAAGTTGTTTGGAGGTGGGGTATATCACCTAAACAACGAGTTTTAGCCTGGTTTTCTATTCATTTCCATGCAAAATATCAGCCATCTTTATTCAGAATACTTTCCCTGACGACAAGACAATATATAGTGTAACAGCAGTTGCATAACAGAAAGGTTTCAATGGGCGAGCTTTAAGAACTTTTTGCATGTAGAAAACAATAGCATTTCTGAACTTGAGAAATGGGATAGGATATAGTCCCCATGTCCGAATATAGAAATATCTATTTTTTTCTACAAGCTGTATTACTTTGTTTGAACGTATCCAAACAGGTTGAGTAAAGGAAATTTGCAATGCTCAACCTCTTGACAGCAAAACAGCAGTAAATGGGTGTTATTACCTCCATGGTAAAAATGGCTGGTTTTATATCTTCGTAGGCAATCTTCACTTTAGCTGCGGCACGCCTTGCATGATCGGGTGTGTCTGCCACTACTGCACAGATTATCTGACCCACGCATTCAACCTGCAGCCACAGGAAAAATACATCAATACAGCACAGAAAAAAAAAAAAGTAAAAAAAATTACAGATTTACACAAGCCGATTGATTGTAGCCACAAATTAAGAGCTTAAATAGATTCTCAGGTAAGACATTACTGAACACTGAAATCCTGATGTAGTGCACATGGAACTTAGTCACATCCTTTATGGTTTCATATGGCAACTCCATGGCTAGCCATTAAAAGGATGATTCAAGTAAAAAAAAGGTAAAATAAATAAAACATTTACAAGCAAATATATATATGTATGCATGACATAACCATCTAAAGTCATATATACTTTACTATCTCCCAGGGATCTTCACATGTGTTTACTACTGGTGCTTTATTTACTTTGAATCAAAGACAACACATTTAAAAGCCACTATTTTCCTAAACCCAACATTCCACCATTCACCAACACATGGACAAATTTAATGTTAAGCATGTGGTGATAAAGCATTAACTATTCATTCCAGTGAGAGCAGCAATCTAGTCACAGGACATGCACTGGTGGAAATATTTTGCTTCTGGTAACCCTAGAAAATCAAGACAAGGACAAATGTAGCCATGGAGGTTTTGCTTAATATATCACTGCACTTCAAAATCCCAATGCAAAAGAAAAATCTAAAGATATTCCATTAACTAAAACAAAATCACAGGCCTACAGCACTATTACAGGTTCTGTGAATGGGACACAGCAGTTAGGAGCATACAAAATGAAACTGTACCTTGTCTTCAGCGAACAAGCTACCTTGTCCATCTACCTCATTCTTCCCAGGAACATCTTTTGCTCTAACCATGTCCACAACTCCTGGGACCTTAAGGGCCTCTGAATCATCGATGGACCTAGAGATGCAAAGGGGAGGATTATACATAAATTACTTTTAAAGTAAATGGTCTGTTTAAAACCGGTCAAAATGCTTAGTGACTAGTTAATACACAGAAATTTAGTAACATTATGAACTTTAGAAGGGTGGGTGAAGCTCATGCGATTTTTTTTTGCTTTGTTTTTACATCAAGTGGCAGCTCCCGACAATAGGGTTCCCAGATTTCAAGCCCTGCATGATAGAATGTAGCAATAGTACATGTAAGTAGAATTCGTAAAGAAAGTTGGTAAGATGTAGGCATGTGCATGGGGAAAATATTCGTCTCGGTTCGGCATTCCGAAATTCGGGACTTAATCATGTCGGGACTTCGGCACTTGAACACTTCGGAACTTCGCCACTTCGGTATTTCGGGACTTTTGTTGCAGCCGCTTGATAGACAACTCCCCAATTCCCACGGTATTAGGGAGTTATCTACCAAATGGCTGAAAGACCCAAATTGGTCTTTCAGCCAAATTTACTAATACCAAGTAAAAATTACTTAGTATTAGTAAAATGTGCCCCTACTCGCTATACCCCCCCTTATTCGTGTTTAGCCCCCCCAATTTTTTTTAGGGTCCCCACCCACCGATCAGGGGTGGGGGGGACAATAGGTCCTCCCCCCCTTTTTTTACTTTAGGGCCCCCACCCGCCGCCACAGGCTGCTCACTGTTTAATAGACATGCCCCTACTCGCTGTATAGCGAGTAGGGGCATAATTTACTAATACTAAGTAATCTTTAGTTAGTATTAGTAAATTTGGCTTAAAGACCAATTTAGGTCTTTCAGCCTTTTAGTAGATAGCTCCATAATACCGTGGGAATTAGGGAGTTATCTACTTATTCATTCCTGTCATTACACTGACTGGCTAAGTAACTTACATTTTAAATGAATGTATGTTACTTGATTGTTGTAAGTGTTGCAAATGCTTACAGCTGAATCTTGTCTATGTTTGTATACTTTTTATTTGAAATTGTATACAGTGTAACATTCTTCTTCTTTCACTGGGTAAGTATATTAGTACTTAGGCAATACTGTGCTTCGGAACTTCGGCACTTCAGCAATTCGGCACTTTGGCCCTACTACACTTCGGAAATTCGTTAATTTCGGCACTTCGGGACTTAGACAATTCAGCACTTCAACTATTCGGACATTCTGAAGCACCCGAATGTCCGAATTAACCGCAATTCGGCCAGAAACGAATTGCACATGTCTAGTAAGATGCAAAGATATCTAGATCTGAAAAGAACACATGACTAATGAAATATGCCAGTCTGATTAGTTAACCAGTTTCACGTGAGGAGCAAATACGATTTTATAATCTGGTGATCTAGAAATTTGTTATTTTCCCACGTTGTTGACCACAAAGCAAGTCATTCTTGAAAAAATTTTTTTTACATTTTTGCTGTAATTTGTATTAAATAGTTAAACATGTTTTCATTACTTAGTGCTAGTTGGTAGGTTTTGTAAAAAAAAAATTAACTTTGCCAGTTGAATGCGGTATAGACCTAACCAGCTGTAAGCACCATAACTATTTCATCTCGTAGAATTGGTTATAGTGCCTTGAGTTGCCTGGAACACAGTTCCTCTGATCAGTGTTTAACAATTTTTGAGCAGTTTAAAAATGAATTGGGACACTTGAACACTCGCAACCCAGCTACTACAGAAGGTATGGCAAAGGTCAGATGACACACTTCCTTCTAGATATATTAATTTTATGCCAACAATGGGCACTGGCTCTCAGCCAATCACAATTGCTCATTGCTTCTCTGGCAAATGCTCTCATTTGTCAAAGTATCACAGAGCCATCTAAAGAAGAAAAAAATATATATATAGGAATCTGGATAAAAACAAAAATGCAGACATTACAATCCTACACCAGCTAGGTCTAATAAGCCACAGATGGCCCTGCTGCTTGCACTTGTTTCAGTCGATCTATAGGGGTAAGAAGTGTGATTAAGTCCATCTTATGTCCTGTTCAACTGGGTAAGTGTATATATAGCACATATATGGCACGTACAAGATCTTGGCATGAGCTCTTGTACTGGTGATAAATGCAATGAACAGCTCGCGATCCATCATCGGAATATCATCCACATATACGGCTTCTCCTGTGGCTTGCTTAATTCCAGACAGATGTACTATAGGACGTCCAATGGGATCATTGGCAGGCTGCTGGGCACTGACTTCCTGCAGGGGGCAAATTAAGACCGTATGTCTAAAATTAAGTTAGAATACAAACACATCTACACACACTTCTGTGGATTTTGCTTCTGTACCTGAAAGATTTGCATTGTCTTGGGTGCTTCATCCTCAAAGTCTCTGAGAATTCCAAGATATTCTGTGGCATTTGCTGAGAAAGTAACCTAGCAAGATTATAAAATAACACACACAAATCAATTGTTTGAGAACAGAGTACTTGGCTAATATTTTAATCTCCCTCCCGGCTTCTGTATACTCCCTGCATAGCGCTCATAGACCACTCTGTCCCGTGTAACCAAGGGAAATCCCTTTGCTGATAGTGATGCCAACCTAGAGAATCAGTTTGCTTATAGAAAGTTGGAGGTGGGGCCTTCACAATTCTATAGGGTTAGGGCATATTCCCGAACCCCAATATGCAATGGATGGTAATTCCCAATGTTACTCAGCAATGCTTGTTAGATTCCCTGTAGCCACAATTTAAGACTGCTCATTTTAAAGGATATGTGTACCATATATACCAGGAATAGGCAACCTTCATCACTACAAATGTTGTGGACTACATCCCCTATAATGCTCTTACACCCTTAACGCTGGCAAAGCAACAAGGGAGATGTAGTCCAAAACATCTGGAGTGCCAAAGGTTGCGTATGCCTGGTATATACCATCACTAGGACAAGTTTTGCCTGGCTGAGAGTTGTGGGAGTTACAGTTCCAAGCATACTGAATACAAATATTACTAATGGTCGTCCGCTTTTTGGTAGGCCTTTAGGGGTTCTTAAAGGCCCACTAAGTTTAAACCCAATACCCAAAATGTTAATTTGGTACCATATACCAATAATGACCCCAAAATACAAAACGTGAGATACTCCGGGAGATCTATAAATGCAAATGGCATGCAACATGGAGTAGATTTGTTTTTTTTTTTTTTAACAGGTAACATGCCTTAAAAAGGTTTATAGATCCAGCATCAATATTCTAAACTTAGAGTGAGCTTGACAGGTTTATAATTCAAAACTCCAACTTAAATATGTGGCAGAGGTATATAAAGCGGGGAGGGGGGTTTACTCAGACAAAGCCAAGCAGTTCAGATTTTTTTTTCTTATGAAAAGTAGTGCACACATCAGATT
Source organism: Pelobates fuscus (assembly GCF_036172605.1). Lineage (NCBI taxonomy): Eukaryota > Metazoa > Chordata > Amphibia > Anura > Pelobatidae > Pelobates > Pelobates fuscus. Next base: position 56,550,106 of record NC_086324.1, read on the forward strand.
TAAAATCTGAACGAAAAAGATTTAACATCTGAAAATGCCTGCAAACCTCTTTCTGTGAATCATCTGCCACCTAGTGTCTGCTTTGACTTTAGGAACAGGATTTTGTCAGATAATAGAACCAAGGATGCTCACAGGTTTCTGAAGACTCTGTAGGACTTGCAAGTAGAATTTAAAGAGAAAGCTGATTGTCAATGTCCGCCTATATTCCACCTTTCCTCCTGAAGCAGAGGGAGCGAGAGAAATCTCATCCAAGACAAGTTTGCAGGCTTCTTTTAGCATCGCCTCATCCCAATGCCTACCAGATAAAGAGGTTTTAATTAGTGTGGATAAGCTTAAAAGAAAATGAAGTTATAAAACTACAGTAAACTTTTGTCAAATGTTGAAGCAATTACAAAGGACAATGGTATGTGTCTGCTTAGAAAGTAGTATTATTAAAAGAACACTCCAGGCATTATAACTTAATCCCTGGCTCACCCTTAGGGGACCCCAAACACTGTGCTACAGATCACTCTGCTGCCCCCCCCCCCCCCTTCCCAACTTTCCGCTTCATGAAATTCTAGATAACGGAAAGTTAAAACAGCATCAGTCAAAAACCTGTCTGATTGGCCAGCTGTGTTCTTGCCTGAGCCTTTCCTTATCTTGTATTTCAGAAATTGTCTAAATAGTAGACAACTGCTAATCAATCATCTGTTAACATTTATTATAAATTTTTCAGCAATTTGAAGTCCTTTGCCTGGAGGCTTCGGTCTGGTAAACTTGGGTTTATACACGGTCAGTGGTTTTAATGTTGTGACTGAAGTGAATAACATGGACTATATCATTACAGTGGCACCTGTCAATGAGTAGGATATATTGGGCAGCAATCGAACAGTCAGTTCTTGAATGTTATGTGTTGGAATAACAAAAGTGAGCAAGCGAAACATTCTGAGTTACTTTGACAAAGGCTAAATAGTGATGGATGGACGACTATTTAGCCTTTGTCAAAGCTTCTCAAAAACAGCAAGTCATGTGAGGTGTTTCCAGTATGCAGTGATTACCAGCATCAGGGTCATGTGTGCCCAAAGCTCAATGATGCACGAGGGGAGCTAAGGGTAGCCTGTCTGGTTCGGTCACACAGAAGATGTAACTAACTCTACCTTTACTGTTCCATACTGTACCTTTACTACTGGTTTTAAAACGTAATGCTGGCCATGATAGAAAGGGGTCAAAACACAGTGCACCACATTTTGATTGGTCTGTGGCTACGCAGCTTCATATGCAGCCAATTGCCCATGATGACCCCTGTTTACAGCCAAAAGTGCCTTCAACGGGGATGTGATCATCAGAAGTCGACTTTTAAGTAATGGAAGACAGTTGCCTGATCTAATGAATCATTTTCTTATGTGGATGGCAGGGTGTGTAGTTTACCTGGGAAAGAGATGACAGCAGGATGCAATAAGGGGAGGAAGCTGGCAGAGACCGTATTATTCTCTGGGAAGTGTTCTGGGAAACCTTAGGTCCTGGCATTCATTGCTTTGCAACAGTCTCTGGGTAGGTGGTATTGGAAATTGTGTTCCTTGATGGCAGTGGCCTTATTCAGCAGGATAATGCACCGTGCCTCACTGCAAACATTGTTCAGGAATGGTTTGAGGAACCTGAGAGAGTTCAAGGTTTTTCTTCTGGCATTCAAATTCCCCAGATCTCAATCTGACTGAACATCTGTGTTATGTGCTGGAACAGCAAATCTGATCCATGGAGACCCAAACTTGCAAGACTTAATGGATCTGCTGCTGGTGCCTTGATGCCAGTTACCATAGGGCATGTTCAGAGATCTTGTGGAGTCGATACCTCGATGCATCAGAGCAGTTTTGGTAGCACGAAGTAAGCCTACATGATATTAGGCAGGTGGTTTTTAATGTTGTGGCCGATCAGTGTAGATCTTTCTTTTTTTAAGTTTTGCTATCCTATATTTTTAGTGTTTTATGCTGAAATGTAGGTTATATAGTTTCTCACTGAATTATTAGACATCAAATTGGATAAAAAAAAAAAAATCACAACACTTACTCATTTATGTAGTGTGTATATAAAATGTGTGAATTTTATAAATATACATGACTGGGCAGGAAATGGTTGATAATTACTTGATTGTTTCTCTTACCTGCTTATGAGAGCCTTTGTTGCCTTGTTTGCAGAGAGGGTAGTGGAACCGATACAGCCATAGTAAATGTCCATTTCCTGGATGACATCTGTGCCTTCATTAAAACGTACTCTCATTCCAGCATTTACTGTAGCATATGCATTTCTCTCTCTTGGTGCCTGTCTGAAAGCAGACACAAACTCATCCTGGGGAAAATAAAAATACAAAAAAGTATAAAGATCATTTAAAAAGCAATGGTCATGCAAGAAGAGGATGGTTGTACTATAGAGCCCAACATTTAATCTATAATCTGTGCTAGGATAACTATAGACACATTTGTTATGATACATGTCCACACCACTGACGTAGTATGACAACTGCAATGTGCATCAGTGATCTACCTCAATACCATGGTCAGGCTGAGAGGATCATCAGCAAGTTGCAATTAAACAAGCTACCAGAAGGTCCAGCGGGAAATGTTGAAAGGTGCATTAATGGACCTTTGAATTAGGGTAGTTCCTTCACTTCTGATTTCTCCCCTTATAAAAGGTAAACCTGGCCACTCTGACCAAGGGTAACACCACAAAAAAACCAAAGAATCGAGTATGTAAATAAATTGGTTAAACTCAATGTCAGGGACCAAGCCAGGTTTAGTACACTGGAGACAGGACAACCAGTGGTCAAGAATAAAGGCTCAAGCCTGTATCAGTTTTGTATCACTGGCACATCTGCAACGCGTCAGTCTGGATGCAGATTTAGTTTAGGTCTAAATGACAGATTTCAACCTAGTACACTAGGTCTAAGCAAATGTGACCATGATTTCAGAATTGATGTGGCTGCATCAATTATGGAGAAAGGACCCCGGGACTGTGACTGAATTTGAGATGTATCAAAAAAAGGTGATTTTCCCAACAGTCATGCAATCAATCCCAATATTCCTGCTGACTGGCTTTAGGTATTCTTAGAATACATTCTGTATTTCACAGAAACGGAGTTCTAGTGTGCTCATGCAGTCTATGCATGTTCGAGTAGGAGGATTAGTTCTTCTTTAACAGGAAACCAGTGATTTTCTACAAACCTTATGAGTATAAGGGATAAACACAGAGAGCAAGACCTCTTCTGATCTTATTGCTGATGCATCACCGTTGAAAAATGATTTGTTCAGCAGGAGCTGGCGGTCACCACCTATAAACAGATATGGAAAAACAAACATCACAATATAAACCAGCTTTGATAGATCCATGAAATTGGATTTCCCCACATTATATAAGAGGGGAGAAAGATTGAGGGATTGAAAAATGTCAGAATTGCATAAATTATTGAATCTTGTGAAATAAGTGAAAATGCAATGTAAAAAAAGCCCAAGTATATGAGTTTCTCATTCTTGAGTTTGCAGTATATTTTACCAGTAACAGACTAGTGATTAATTATTTTACTTATACGTAGAGCAACTGAGCTAGGATGGAGACTGGGCATATTTTTGCAGTACTAAAGTAATATGAAGGCACCAACACCAGGACATTTCCAACACACACACACACACACACATTAACACATTTACAATTTCACCAGAATATTTACCGAACACACACACACACACACACACACACACACACACACACACACACACACACACACACTCTCTCTCTCGTGCAACAGGTTTACATGTCGTCATTAAAAGGTGATTGATGGGAAAAGTGTAGAAAGATTACTGAAACCAGGTGTTCAGAATGGTCCAGCTTCTGAAAGAAACAAAAGGGTATTTGTTAAAAGGATTAATTGTTTTGGGTGTTTTTTTTCCCCAAACTTTTTAGATCACTTTGAATTCCAAACACCCAAACCTTGGGAAAATGTTCCAAGCTAATTATTGATGGAGTTCTTCTATTTTGGCGTAAAAGCTGAAAATAAAATTTAACAACTCCCACTTTATATTTGAATACACTATCAAGGTTAATATTTATGTGATGGTTACCTTTGGAAGCAATGTTCAGTTTGGCACCAGCTGCAGCAAGTACAGGATTCAGATCGCTAATTGGAAGTTTGCTGATGATATGTCCTCCTATAGACTGAAAGGGACAATTCCATTAATTCTTTTGGACCTAGGTTGTGTTTTACTTTCTTACTACTCTGGAATCCAAGTTTCATAAACAGATATGCTCAGATGGTTTACATTGTCCAGTAACCTTTTACAAAAAGGACCTTCAAATGTATCAGCTCATGTGCCATATTCATCAATATCCAACATTAAACCGACATTACCGAAAAAGTCACCTCTTCTTCGGAAACCACAACTAAGCCAACACTCACCGACTAGAAAAGGTGCCCACAACAGAAGGCATGGGAAGGTTATTGGCCTACTAGAAACTATAATCTCTTCGTAATGCTCAACAAGACAAGATATGTCAACTGTAGGTCTCCCTTAGGCCCATTCTCATTTTCTCACACAGTTTGACTAACAGGGTTATCCACTAAAGTGAGACCTTAAATTAGAAATTCAATGCCCGCTACGTTTTCCGTTCACCTGTTGTCATGAGTTTGGGGTGAATGGGCTCGGTATGCAGAGATTTTATATGGACATCACAGAATTAAAGGTTTTATTTTGAAAACAAATAAATATAATGCAAAAGTCCCAATGCAAGTATAAACGGTAAACAAAGCCATTCCTTTGCAAGAAATAAAGTATTTTATCAGAGTTTCAGCACTTGGCAAATGTGACACTCGAGGTGTCTTTGCACGGCACTCAAGGCTGCTAGAGTCAAACAGGCTCTGGCCTATCAGGAGTCCCAGTGAAACTTCAGATATCTGCTAGCACGAAAAGGTGGTGAAGGACAATCCTCAATGTATGCATTGCAGCACGTAGAAGAAGTGACCTCAGATCAATTCCTCCCAGCACTTGTGAATGAGAATCCACACTGTAGTAGATCAGCCCTCAGCAGCTATCGCAGAAATACACAGAGCTGCAGAATAAACCTCCCCTCATACAAATAATAGCAGCCTACACAGCAACACAACACAATATCAACACCACTGACAATCCATATACATGCAGTCTCTCACATACAATACCCCAAACAGCCCCACACACACACACACACACACACACACACTACAAAACACACATTGTGATATATCCATCCCCACACACACAATTCCACAAGTAGCCCCCATACACAGCCGACATCCATAGGTACACAATACCACAAACTACTCAAGAACATATACAATATAATGGCTCATATACGCACAAATACAATGATACAAAGCAACTGCAGTATAAATAACAAGCAGAATACGGCAACATGCACACCTCAATTTAAGTGCTGCTAAAAGGTTGCCTACCATTGTTGTAGTAGAATTGCAGGGGTTAACCAAGGTTAATTCAGGCAGACAAGAGTTGATTCAGGAAATCCACAGGTTAGGGAATCAACTCGCTTCAGTCAGGATTTGGCGCTGTACTCCAGGGAAACTAAACAACTGAGCACAGACCCTAGCATGGTCTGTGCTTAAATTGGAAAAAGGAAATGGGTACCCTGCCATGAGGAGGGGTCTAAGAGCCTATAAAGGTGTAGTGCTCCTTTGGGTAACTGTCCAAACCTCCCTATGTGTGGTTGCGGGGTTCAGGGAAACTGGAGCGGGGGCTGCATGCCTTGTGCTAATGGCACGCCGCTGCGGAGTGGAGGAGACAGCCACCAACCGGGAGGCGGGTGGAGCGTGTCTCACTCCTGGAACACCGAGACACGTGGCATCCGGGGAGTGATCAGAACACTCCAAATCCTCTCTGTGTGCCGTGACACCTGTGCTGGCCTTCAATTTGAACCCTGTTAATGTTTCTCTCCTCGTTATGACAGAGCAAGCGTGTTCTATTTCTATGGCTTAAAATTAATCCATGTGAGAAACCGATTGAATGTTTTATTCCACCTGGTGGAGACATACTTACAGCCATGTTTCTGATCTGTTCTCCTGCCAGGGTGTGCAGCTGCTGGGTGAGTGCACGAAATGACTTGGTCTTGCGATTCGGTAAGTTATTGATATTTTCAGATAAGATCTCTTTAAGCTGAGCCAGTTTTACTGCAGCACCTATAGTTATTCCTAGGGGATGAAAAAATAAAAATAAAAGCCATGTTGTGTTTTTAAGCTATGCCCACAAAACATTTGTAGCAAAAATCGAGGCAGTGGGAAAGGGGTTTACTGAGCGGCAGGGCGGGGCTAATACCTACCCGAAGCCCCTGGTAACTGCTGCACAGGAAGAGGGAAGAAGGAACGAGTCTCTGCTTCCCCAACAACAAACTGCATCCATTCCCCCTTCCAGTCATAATTGAAAGAGGTGTGTATGTGTGTCTGACTGCCTCCGTGTGGCTGTTTGCCTGAGTGTGTGACTGCCTGTGTGTGTCGCTGTAGCTGTGCCTATATGTGTGTGCCTGTGCTTATATGTGTGACTATCTGCCTTTAATTGAGTGTGTGCTTATCAGCGTGCGTGAGTGTCTGTATGCCTGTAACCGGGTGTGTATGACTGTCTTCACGTAACGGAGCGTATGACTGTAAACAGGCAATTTTGTGTGTGTGTGTGGGGGGGGGGGGGGGGGGGCGGCGAAGACTTTCCCTGATTAGATAGCATAATGGAGTCATAATTTTTGTTTATATTTGGAAGGCCTAAACCACCTTTCATAGTTCTAGATCATACTTTGAATGCAACTCTGTTTCTTAAAGTTCCAGATGAATTGATTTATTATCTTTTGGAATTCAGATATTACTATTTTATGAACCGCTAATGAAATAGATCTGAAAAGAAACGCAAGTTTAGGTAGTATATATATAATATTAATTGTTTTCTATTCTGCCTATCCATAAAATGGTAAATTGTTTCCATTCAATTTATTTAACAAGGATTTATAATTACATTGTTATTTTCCTTTTTTTGAAAAGGCAAAATTTTATCCCTAGACAGTCCATTGTTTTCTCTTTCCATTGAAATTTATGATACTGGATCTTCTAAAGTAAAAAAAAAAATAAAAAAAAAAAGGCATCAGCAAACATTGATAATTTAAATTCACTTTCTCCCACTCTGAAACCTTTTATCCCTTGGCTGTCCCTAATGTTTTGAGCAAATTGTTCCAATGAGAGTACGTATAACATTGGAGCCAAAGGGCACTAGACATGTACAATTCGTTTCGTTCAGAATTTAAATTCTGTTGCTTCCGAATTGCCAAACCAAATTGCCGAAGTGCTTTGGATTTCTGAAAAGTGGCAAAACAGGAGGGGGAGGGAAAATTAAGGGAATGGTGACAGGAATCTAACCCTAACCTTACCCCTACGAGGGATAAGGGTTAGGGGATTGCCAAAGTGCCGAACCAATTATTTTGCCCATGCACATCCCTAAAGGGCATCCTTGTCTGGTACCATTATATATTTTTGAACCAAGGAGATATTTTTCCTGAGCCTAAAATACGAGCTTGCGGATCTTTATATAAAACCAATTTTGATTTGAAAAATGCCTCCCCAAAATTAAACTTTCTTTGTTTCTTCTGAAAATACCCAACTGACCCTGTCAAAGGCCTTCTCAGCATCCAATGACAGGGTCAGAAGGGATCTTTTTCGACTATGGGCCGAAAACATTATATCCATTATTTTTCTTATGTGATCCTCTGCTTTTCTTTTCGGGATAAAACCGGATTTCACTTTTATTTATTAACTTGTAGATAACCTTTTTTTTTTTTTTAAATCTGTTTGCCCACACCGATGAGTATATCCTTGTATTTACGTTTATTAGAGAGTTTGGTCTAAAATGTTAAGTTAAGGTTTTATCTTTATCAGGCTTCAAGATGGGAGATTTGTTTGCTAGTAACATCTTTGTTGGCATTTCCCCTTCTTCAATTTACCTAAATAGATCCAAAAGAGGATTTTCCAGATCCTTTTCAAAAACTTTATTAAAAATATTCGAAAATCCATCTGGACCCGGTGCTTTGTCTAAATTTTGAATCACATTTGAAATTTCTTGTAAGGTTATTGGAGTATTTAAGGTTTCATAATCAACATCAGATATATTAGAATAATGAAATTTCTCCAAATATTTTTTTAAATTTTTTCCTCGAGCTTCTAATAGATCACAATCTTTACCTAAATTATATAATTTGTTATAAAAATTCAAAAAGGAAACGCCTATTTTTACTGGGTCCAGTATTGTCTTCCCGTTTTGTGTTATTTGGTCTATTTTACATTTTTTCAGCTTATTGAACATCATTCCATTAGCCCTATTTCCTTGGCTATACCATTTTTGTTTTAAACGCAGGAGGTTTAAATTCATTCTTTCTACATCTTTAAGTTTTATTTGATCTCTAAATTTATAAATTTCTTGTTTTTCTTTTTCTAATGGAGAGAATTGGATAGAATTGTTAGGTAAACATTTTTTTTTTCTAATTTGAACCAAATTTAATCATGTGCTCTCTAATTACAGCCTTGAATGCACACCAAGTAATTCCCTTAGAGATTTGACAATTTATTTTCATGGAAATAATTTTTAATTTCTTTTTGCAAACTTTCCATTAAATACTTTTGTTAAGGGATTCATTAAATCTCCATTCTTGTCTCACTTGATTTTTACTTACTGTTTTAATTTAAGAAATAATGGCACATGATCATCTGACCAAGTGGGAATTGAAATTTCACATTTTAAGTTTTCATAAAAGATAGAGGTTGTAGATCAGAATAAATCTATAAGCGAGTAGGCATTAAAAGGTATAGAATAATAAAAAATAAATTCTAGGTTTATAGTTCACCATATATCGATTAAATCATAATTTTTTAAACCAAGGAAAATTTGTTTTGCCTCTGCTAGCAATTTCTTATTTATGCTTCTTCTTGTAATTTTTGTGTCCAAATTTGTATCACCTGTCAAATTGAAATCGTCCCCCCATTATTAATTGACCTTGTGCAAATTTATGTACCTTTTCCATTAAAAAGGTTTAAAAAGGAAAGTGCATTCATATTAGGTTCATAAAAATTAACTATTGTGAAAGATGCATTATATATTTTACAATTCAATATAATGTATCAATCTTTATCAATCTCTTTGTGTAAGATCTTTAAAGATATAAATTTACTTATTAAAACTAAAGTGCCTCTACTTTTTTGTTGTAACACGACATTTGCCTTGAATATTTATCATAATTAAATAATTTTTTGGGTGTTGAGACCCAGTGCGTCTGTTGAATAAGTGCAATATCTATTTTTTTTCTTTGTTTAACATATCTAATAATTTGTGCCTTTTAACAGGTGAATTTAAACCTTGTGCATTTATAAACCAAAGGTTAACACTGGTCTATAAAATATATATATATATTTAATATATTTTGTCCCCCAAAACTCATAGTATTAATTTATATTCTAATCATCTTTCTCCCCCCCCCCCCCTTTGTATTTTACATCTAATTTCAATTCCGACAAAACAAGCAGAATAAAAAACCTCCAACGATGAGGCTCATGTTCTCCTTCCGAAAATAAATTTGTTATTTAGCTCCACCAGGAAGCTAATCGCAGCATGATGGGTAAAGGCAAGAAGGCAGAGATGGAAAGAGGCTGGGGGAGAAATGAAAAAAATAAAAATCCTACTCCCCCACCTCTATATTATGAATTTAAAGAGATCGTTCCTCTAACAGCAATTTTCTCTTTTTATCCTTCCCCTTCCCTTCTCCCTACCCCTCTCTCTTTTTTATGAGCATGAGGTCTTCCTCACCCCTATTTACTAGTCCTTATTCATTTTAGACCTCGATCTTTAGATGAAATAATAATTCTCTCTTCATTGTAGTGCAGGAAAAAACTTTTGCTGGATATATCCATGTGAATTTGCTTGATCTAACATTTCTAATTCATCTTGAGATTGATGTTTCTCTTTGGGGTCTTATTTTGTTTGGGTGGAGAACTCAATCTTCTTCTTGAGGTTGAGTTTCCTTCTGAACTTGGGGGAGGATAATATGATAGCAATGATTTATTTGATCCCTTTTCTTTCTCCTCTGTTTTTGAGCCTTTGGGATCACTTCCCTTCTTCAAGGCCATTTCTTTTACTTTTTCGTTATTTTCTGAACTTTTCAACTCTTTTTTACTTTAGTCTCCGTGGGAACTGTTCTTTCCTCTCTTTTCCTTCTTTTTGCTTTCCCTTTTCTTTTTCCTTGTTTTCAATTCTTCAGGGATTCTCTTTAGTGTTCTCTTCCACGATGAAACGATCCAAACAAACAAGCCAAAGTTTTAGCCTCAGTATCTGCTCTCTCACTGATTTTGATACTTCTCTTAAGATTGCTTTGGGGGTACTTTATTTACAGGGTCTTTCTAAACATATGTGCAAGTTATTTTTCCCCCTTCTATCTTTCTCCTTTTCTGCCCTCCCCCCTTTCCCTTTCCTTTATCACTTTTAATTAGTTTTATTTAGTTTACAGGTCACCCTTCCCTTTTCACCCCCTTTTCTTCAACCTTTACTCCTTCCCCATTTTACCCTTCTCCCCTTTCCTCTCTCCCCACACTAAAGATTATTCTTTTTATTCACAAAAAAAGTCTTTCACTGGAAGTTTCCCACAACCATATATCCTTTGAGTAAATTTAGAGGTGTTCTATTGACAGGCTTTACTGAGTATACATATCAGTTGCTTTCCCTTTTTTTGTCTTCCCCAAAGGGGCTTATTCACTTAAGAGGGGTTTTTGTTTTTTTCTCATATTTCTTTCTTTTCTTCCCTTCCTTTGCCCCATAACGTCTTGACACAGATATATCCAGTTTAAATATCATTTTTAAGGTGAGCTTAACTAATGTCTGTAGACCAATCTATGTACAAAACAGATTCCTTGCTTGATTTTTTTTTCCTCCTTCCGTTGAACGGCTTCAATTTCCTTTTGCAGTGAAGTAATAGGCGTCTGCTTTAATGCCTTTTGTCCTACCATGGCTTCAACACTTACTTCAATTATCAGCTACAACTCCACGCATCCCTCTCACCTTTCCCTTCTTTATTCCACCTTATTCACCTACAGGATCTCCCCACACCCCCACAGCTCTCCCTCGATCTCAAGAATAGGGTACGTATTTTGGGCATCTCGTTGCTCGGGTCGGCTAGATTTCCCTCGTGCTCCTTTTTCACTGCGTTCTCCTTAGAGGATCACCATTACTCCACCATTACTCCGCCTCCTCCTAAGTCACAAACGTCCTATGTCATCACCATCTGAGGAGCTGCACCTGAGGGTCTAGTTTTCTATTACCCAGTTATATTAATGGAGGAATTTACATCAATTTAGAGATACTAGGCACCAACATACATAGTCCTTTAAATTAATTTAAATAGTGGGGCTGCTCATGGTCATGCTTATCTGCGGTAATATTAAATATGCCATTGTCCCCCTTTCCCCCAGTATCAAGGAGTCCCAGAGGATCTGTAAAGTCTCTGGTAAGTTCTCTCTGCTTGCTCCCTTTTCTTTGATTGGTGCTGGACTGTCCAACACCAATCACTGTAAGAGCTGCAGAATGAGAGAAAGATCTCCTCATTCTGCATTCACTCAGTACAGAGTGCTCACAGAGCACTCGTTATATCTTTATGTTCTAAAACTTTGTCACATTCTTAATTTGGAGTCTCCGGCCTCTGTATGCCTCTTTAGGAAGGGGATTGTAGATCTTCAATTGACATGATATGCCAGTTGTCCAGCTCAGAACACAATCATAAGACTGACATTTTTAAGGAAGATTAAATAAAATGCTTTAGAAGCATGACAGTAACACCATTTAGTTGAGGTTTACCTTCTACCGTTTAGAAAGACATTCCCAGAAACAGATCTGTCAATATTTACACTTCATGGACAAAAGTATTAGGACACATCTCTTCATTATTGAACTATGGAATTTAAATCAGACCAATTGACAGGTGTATAAAATCAAGCACCTATCCATGCAGTCTTCATTTACCAACATTTGTGGGGAAAAAAAATGGGTCGTTCTGAAGAGCTCAGTGAATTATTATTATTATTATTATTATTATTTTATAGAGCGCCGTCAAATTCTGCAGTGCTTTACAATGGGTGGACGAACAGACATGTAGTTGTAACCAGACAAGTTGGACACACAGGAACAGAGGGGTTGAGGGCCCTGCTCAATGAGCTAACATGCTAGAGGGAGTGGGGTAAAATGACACAAAAAGTAAGGATAGTATTAGACTAGTGACAGTTGCAGAAGAGGAATCTGTTGGGAGCTATTAAGAGTTTAATTGATACGCTTTTATGAAGAAGTGGGTTTTTAATGATTTTTTTGAAGGAGTGGAGACTGGGTGAGCATCTAACGGAGGAGGGAAGCGAGTTCCACAGGAACAGTGCAGCCCTCGAGAAGTCTTGAAGGCGAGCATCAGAGGTGGGAGTACGGACAGAAAATAGACGTAAGCATTCAGCAGATCGTAAGGGCCTAGACGGGACATACTTGTGTATAAGGGAGGATAGGTGGGAGCAGCATTATGTAGACATTTGAAAGCAAGAACCAGAATTTTAAATTGAGCTCTATATTTTATAGGAAGCCAATGTAGGGACTGACAGAAGGGTGAGGCATGGGAGGTGCGGGTGGACAGGAAGATGAGCCTCGCCGCTGCATTCATTATGGACTGTAACGGCACAAGTTGGGAGCACGTAAGACCACTGAGAAGCAGATTACAGTAGTCAAGGCGAGAAAGTACAGTGGAATGGATCAACACCTTAGTCGCATCTAGCGTTAAGTAGGGGCGGATGCGCGCAATGTTTTTGAGACGGAAATGACAGGATTTGGCGATAGAGTGAACATGAGGCTTGAAGGAGAGGTCTGAGTCAAAGAGAACACCTAGGCAGCGAGCCTGCGTGGTGAAGCTGATGGTAGCACCATTGACTTGGAGGGAGACAGACACAGGAGTAACAACACTTGAGGGAGGAAAGACCAGAATTTCAGTTTTGGTCAAGTTTAGTTTAAGGAAGTGGGCAGCCATCCAGTTAGAAACCGCAGAGAGGCAGTCAGAGACACTAGTCAAGAGGGACGGGGAGAGATCAGGAGAGGACAGGTAGATTTGCGTGTCATCTGCATAGAAATGATATTGGAAGCCAAAAGAAGCTAATGAGTTTACCAAGGGAGGCAGTATAGATGGAGAACAGTAGGGGACCAAGGATTGAACCTTGAGGGACACCAGCAGAGAGGAGTTGGGGAGAAGAAGCAGAGCCAGAGAAAGAAACACTGAAAAAGCGCTGGGAGAGGTAGGAGGAGCACCAGGAGAGAGCAATATCTTGTAGACCGATATTGCTAAGGATGAGAAGTGTGGTACTGTGGTACTGTGATAGGATGCCACCTTTGCATTAAGTCAGTTTGTGAACTTTCGTCCCTGCTAGATATTCCACAGTCACCTGTAAGACATTGACATTGTAAAGTGGAAGTGTTTAGAAACACCACAACTTAGCCATGAAGCGGAAGACAACATAAAGTCACAGAGTGAGGTAACCAAGTGCTGAGGCCCATGGTGCATAAAAATCATCAACATGCTCCCAATTACATAGCTGAAGGGTTCCAAACATCCACTTGCACTAATTCCAGCACAAAATCTTTGCAGCAGGAGCTTCATAGAATGGGTTTCCATGGCGGACAGCTGCATGCAGTCACATCAAGTACAATGCCAAACCGTTGTGTAAGCACGCCACCACTGGACTCTGGACCAGTCAAAACATGTTCTGTGAAGTGACAAATCACACTCTGTTTGGCAGTGAAATGGGTGAGTCAGGTTTTGGTGGATGTCAACAGAACGCTACCTGCCTGACTGCCTTGTAGCAACTGTAAAGTTTGATGGAGGGATAATGGTATGGGGCGGTTTTTCCCAGGGATTGGGTTAGGCCTCTTACGTCAAGTGAAGAGAAGTGTTAATGCTTCAGGATAATAAGCATCAGACAATGCTATGCTTCCTACTTTGTGGGAACAGTTTGGGGAAGGCCATTTTCTATTCCAGCATGACTGTGCCCCAGTGTACAAAACAAGGTGCATAAAGACATGGCTGGATGAGTTTGGTGTGGAAGATCTTGACTGGCATGCAGAGAGCCCTGGCCTCAACCCCATCGAACACCTTTGGGATTAATTGTAGCAGAGAATCAGGCCTTCTCAAACAGAGCCCAACCTCACATTCTCTACTGGATGAATGGGCAAAAATTCACACAGACATACTCCAAAATCTTGTGGAATGCCTTTTCCAGAAGAGTAGAAGCTGTTATAGCTGCACAGTGGAGACGAAAACATTAGTTTATGTATTTAGAATGAAATACCAAAAGTCTACGTTGGCATAGTGGTCAGGTGTGCCAATACCTTTGTCCATATAGTGTAGATAAACTGGTAAATTATTCATTATTAGAGTTTATTATAGAGATAATTTGAGGTCCCATTTCTTTTGTCAGCTTTGCCACTTCCAATACAAGGACTATCATACCTGGGGATCAAAAGAACAATTCTCTTACCAAAATCATTGGAAGAGACCTTGTAGAGTTCTTGTATTTGGACAGGTGAGATAAGTACTGGATGGAAGACCCCATTAATTCTCATCTGCAGACCTGAAGAATAGAGATTGCAGTTATTATACAGCCAGTTTTCAATAAATCATAGTTTTAGGTACACAGATACGGTTAGAATTTTGAAAAAAAAAATTAGGGGCTGAAGTGTGTTTAATTGTTTATCTGTTTGCCGTCATGGTTCTACAAAGAGAATCAAAAACCTTTTGTGATTCTCAGCCCAGGAGTAACATTTTTTGCCTTTGAACTTCATGTACCATCCACAATAATGGGGGAAAGCTTTCTGTATTACATTAATAGTTTATCTTCTTCCCCATCAAATGATCCTGCAATTCATCAGTTAAACATTTCACGTTCCTTCATCCAAAAAAAAATAAAAAAAATAAATCCCAAACCTACCTACATCTGTGTTCCCCACTACAAGTGGTGCTTTGGGATACTTTACTTTCAGCTTCAAAAGTTCTTCACGTGAGGAAGGCATGTACCATGTTGTCCTCTCTCCGTGGAAAACTATCATTTTTTGCGGTTTGGCATGTTTCAACTATAAAAAGGTATACAATTATTAATCAACTATTTTGGTAATGACAAAATTTGGCAATTAATGAAATAACTCCAATGTCTTTTCTGGTTGCTCTAGGTGGGTCACTATCAGAATGCCCAATGTTCCCATAGAGGATATGGTAAATACATATTTATAAATATACTTAAATCTCTGAGGAGAGTTTATTTTTAATATTAGCTACTTTAGCAACACATATGGATTACATGCACTGAGGCAGAAGGTGTACCATTTCAATGACAGATACACTCTCATGCCTGATTACTCCATAGTACGTCTTAAAATTTTAGAGCTGGTCCTGCAATTGTCCAGGTTCGCTCATACCCATTGGGCCAGATTTGGGAAACTTACAAATGGCCAACCATAAAACGTATAATGGGAAAGTTTAATCATTTCTATGCCAGACTGTACCAAAACTACCACTTGATTATGGGAGTACAGCTAATCTCTATCAAGATGAATTACTTGTATAAGTGTAGTGCATCAATATATCATAGAAAACTGAAAACTGTTTATATGTGGAAACAGCACTACATTAACTGCTAACATATGCAGACATCATTTAGGATTTAGATACAAGCAGTGTTATTTACAGAAGGGAATATTATTCTTGAGCCCCGTTAGCAGCTACAGTGGTACATATTGGGGAAGAGGGGAGATTTCTGCCTGTGATAAGCATTATAAACCCGCATGGTATTCCTTGCTAGTGATGTCGCGAACATAACATTTTCGGTTCGCGAACGGCGAACGCAAACTTCTGCTAACGTTCGCGAACCGGGCGAACTGCCATAGACTTCAATGGGCAGGCGAATCACTTGGCAGATATGGATTGACACCTGTCCTCAGAGACCCTGATACACAGCAGAATAGGGACTGTTCCTCCTACATAGGGTCACTTGGCAGATATGGATTGACACCTGTCCTCAGAGACCCTGATACACACTGACACAGAGCAGAATAGGGACTGTTCCCCCTACATAGGGTCACTTGGAAGATATGGATTGACACCTGTCCTCAGAGACCCTGATACACACTGACAGAGCAGAATAGGGACTGTTCCCCCTACATAGGGTCACCATTTTTAGCCCAAGGCAGCTCATCTCATCAGGCCCTTTTTTAGTCGAATGTATCGCCCACTGTCAGTCCCTTTGGGATCCATCCCTCATTCATCTTTATAAAGGTGAGGTAATCTAGACTTTGACCTAGGCGACTTCTCAGTGACAATACCTCCTGCTGCACTGAAGGTCCTTTCTGACAGGACACTTGAAGCGGGGCAGGCCAGAAGTTCTATCGCAAATTGGGATAGCTCAGGCCACAGGTCAAGCCTGCACACCCAGTAGTCAAGGGGTTCATCGCTCCTCAGAGTGTCGATATCTGCAGTTAAGGTGAGGTAGTCTGCTACCTGTCGGTCGAGTCGTTCTCTGAGGGTATATCCCGAAGGGCTGTGGCGGTGCGTAGGACTTAAAAAGCTCTGCATGTCCTCCATCAACAACACGTCTTTAAAGCGTCCTGTCCTTGCCGGCGTGGGAGGAGGAGGAGGAGGAGGATTACTTTCACCTCTTCCTTGGTTAGATTCCAGTTGTGCTGTGACATCACCCTTATACACTGTGTAAAGCATACTTTTTAATTTATTTTGCAAATGCTGCATCCTTTCCGACTTGTTGTAATTTGGTAAAATTTCAGCCACTTTCTGCTTATACCGGGGGTCTAGTAGCATGGACACCCAGTACAGGTCGTTCTCCTTCCGCCTTTTTTATACGAGGGTCCCACAACAGGCACGACAGCATGAAGGACCCCATTTGCACAAGGTTGGATGCCGAGCTACTTATTTCCCGTTCCTCCTCCTCCGTGATCTCAATGAAGGTATGTTCTTCCCCCCAGCCACGTACAACACCATGGGTACAAGATAGGTGACAACGAGCACCCTGGGATGCCTGATGTGGTTGGTCTTCCTCCTCCTCAAAGCCACATTCCTCCTCTGACTCCTCTTCCTCACAATCCTCTTCCGGCATTGCCGCAGGTCAAGCAAGCGATGCTGATCAGGCTGTTTCTGGTGGTGATGGTGACCACAACTCTTCCTCTTCACGCTCATCTACGGCCTGATCCAGCACTCTTCGCAGGGCACGCTCCAGGAAGAAAACAAATGGTATGATGTCGCTGATGGTGCCTTCGGTGCGACTGACTATATAACAGTGAAAAAAGTTTGAGCCTACAGCCTACAGGCATTGCGCATGAGCGTCCAGTAACGTGGCAAAAAAAATCCTAGCTCCCCAGAGGCTGTCCTAGCACCCCGGTCATACAAATATTCATTAATGGCTTCTTCTTGTTGGAGCAGGCGGTTGAACATTAGGAGTGTTGAATTCCAATGTGTCAGGCTGTCGCAGATCAATATATAACAGTGAAAAAAGTTTGAGCCTACAGCCTACAGGCATTGCGCATGAGCGTCCAGTAACGTGGCAAAAAAAATCCTAGCTCCCCAGAGGCTGTCCTAGCACCCCGGTCATACAAATATTCATTAATGGCTTCTTCTTGTTGGAGCAGGCGGTTGAACATTAGGAGTGTTGAATTCCAATGTGTCAGGCTGTCGCAGATCAAGCGCCTCACTGGCATGTTTCGCCGCTGGATATCTGCAAAGTGCGCCATGGCTGTGTAGGAACGCCTGAAATGGTCACACACCTTTCTGGCCTGCTTCAGGACATCCTGTAAGCCTGTGTACTTATGCACAAAGTGTT
Source organism: Pelobates fuscus (assembly GCF_036172605.1). Taxonomy (NCBI): domain Eukaryota; kingdom Metazoa; phylum Chordata; class Amphibia; order Anura; family Pelobatidae; genus Pelobates; species Pelobates fuscus. The sequence goes on from NC_086324.1 coordinate 56,568,032, forward strand.
GTACGATCAGATTACACACGTGCCACCCACGGCACATGTGTCAACTTGCCCAACTTCAATGCCGCCAACAAATTTGTTCCGTTGTCACAAACCACTTTGCCGATATCCAGTTGCTGCGGAGTCCGCCACTTTTCCACCTGTGCGTTCAGGGCGGACAGGAGTGCTTGTCCGGTCTGACTCTCTGCTTTCAAGCAAGTCAAACCCAAGATGGCGTGACACTGCCGTATCCGGGATGTGGAATAGTACCTGGGGAGCGCCGTTGATGTGGAGCAAGACGCAGCAGCAGAAGAGGACTCAGCCGAGGAGGTTATGGAAGAGGATGGAGTAGGAGGAGTAGAGGAGGTGGCAGCAGGCCTGCCTGAAAGTCGTGGCGGTGTCACCATCTCCTCTGCAGAGCCACGCATTCCATGCTTGGCAGCCGTCAGCAGGTTTACCCAATTACTTCCTTTTGCACAATCGAGTACAGGTTGGGGATTGCCTTTTGTGAAAAGAAATTTAGTCCGGGTAACTTCCACTGCGGTGTCCCAATAGCTACAAATTTTTTGAACGCCTCAGACTCCACCAGCTTGTATGGTAAAAGCTGGCGAGCTAATAGTTCAGACAAGCCAGCTGTCAGACGCTGGACAAGGGGGTGACTTTCTGACATTGGCTTCTTACGCTCAAACATGTCCTTGACAGACACCTGACTGTGGGCAGATGAGCGGGAACTGCTCAAGGCAAGAGACGGAGTGGCGGATGGTTGAGAGGGGGCAAGGAGGACAGCAGTGGTTGACGTGGCTGAAGATGCTGGACCAGGAGGAGGATGGCGGCTTTGAGTTTGTGTGCTGCTTGTACTCTTGTGTTGATCCCATAGGCATTTGTGATGTGCAATCATGTGCCTACGCAAAGCAGTTGTACCTAGGTGGGTGTTGGACTTCCCACGACTCAGTTTCTTTTGGCACAGGTTGCAAATGGCATCACTGTTGTCAGAGGCAGACACACAAACAAAATGCCACACTGCTGAGCTCTGCAATGAAGGCATTCTGGTGGTGGACACAGCATGCGTTGATTGGCGTGCTGTCGGGCTGACCCCGGGTGCCGATGCATGCTGTCTTACTGTGCCACTAGCTCCTTGCGACGACCTCCCCCTGCTTCCAACTCGTCTCCTCCTCCTCCTCTCTGTCTCCCCATCTGAACTTTTCCCCTGTTCTTCTCTTCTAGCAGGCACCCACATGACATCCACGGATGCATCGTCATCACTAACCGCTTCACTTGTATCTGACACCTCGGCAAAGGAAGCTGCAGCGGGTACAACATCATCATCACACCGTACGTGTGTAATGCTGCCTGACTGAGACATATCCCTGTTATCTACATCCTCTGGCAATAATGGTTGCGCATCACTCATTTCTTCCAACTGATGTGTAAATAACTCCTCTGACATACCAAGTGAAGCGGCTGTGGTGCTAGTGTTGGTGGTGGCGGCAGGCGGGTGAGTGGTATCTTGAGAGGTGCCCGAAGCTAAGCTGGAGGAGGATGGTGCATCAAGGTTCCGAGCGGAAGCTGTAGAAGAATGGGTGTCCTGTGTTAGCCAGTCAACTATGTCCTCAGAACTTTTCAAGTTCAGGGTACATGGCCTCTGAAAATTGGGCATTATTCTAGGGCAAAAGGGAATCACAGCACCACGACCACGACGGCCCCTGCGGGGTGGCCTGCCTCTGCCTGTCTTTTTTGGATTAGTAGTACTATGCGTGCGAGCTACTGTGAGACCAGATATGAGTGGCAATGTGCACTGGCAGAGGTTGGCAGAGTACATGCTGTAGGCCTGACACACCCGCTTGTAGACAAGTAACTGCAATTCAATATATAACAGTGAAAAAAGTTTTTTGGTTTTAAATGCACACTATTGTGACACCAGATTTGAATGGCAATGTGCACTGGCAGAGGTTGGCAGAGTACACACTGTTGGCCTGACACACAGACGCTTGCAGACAACTGCTATTCAATCTATTACAGTGAAAAACATTTTTTTGTTTTTAAATGCAAGCTATTGTGACACCAGATATGAGTGGTGGCACTGGGCAAGTGGGCACAGTATCCACTGAGAGCCTGACACAGAAGCTGGCAGGCAGGCAACTGCAATTAGATTACACAGGAAAAAAAAGCAGACTGATGTTCTAGCCCTAAAAAGGGCTTTTTGGGGTGCTGTCCTTACAGCAGAGATCAGATGAGTCCTTCAGGACTGTAGTGGACACTGAATACACTAGCCTAGCTATACATTTCCCTATCAAATGAGCAGCAGCTACACTTTCCCTCCTCTATCTAAGAATGCAGCTTCAGAATGAATCTAAAATGGATGCTGTACAGGAGGTGGGAGGGTCTGGAAGGGAGGGTCTGCTGCTGATTGGCTGGAATGTGTCTGCTGACTGTGAGGCACAGGGTCAAAGTTTAGTCAATGATGACGAATAGGGGGCGGATCGAACCGTGCATGTGTTCGCCCGCCGTGACGAACGCAAACACGCTATGTTTGCCAGCGAACAGTTCGGTACATCACTATTCCTTGCAAGATTTGTGTGTTTATTACCCCAACATTGAAAATAGATGCCCCATTGATCACTATTAATAAAACTGGTTGTTAAGTATTCCTAGGGGGATCCCAAATGACAAAGCCCTGATTAAAGCACTTACTGTTAGTTCAGGAGGGAATATCAGCTCCTGTGTTGCATCCAAGGGTAAGAATTCCTTCTCATTGAAGAGCTTTGGAGAGCTCTACGGAGATAAAGTTTTTTCCAAAAAAACACGTCTTATTCACCATAAATTGTATGGTACCAACATATTGTCCAGTGCTTTACAATACAAAGTGTTATACAAAAGCAAGTCATTAACATACAATCCATACAAAGCAAAGAACCCTGCTTGAATCAAATAGCAATAATAAGCTGAGAATTTATATTTCATTTAAAAAACAAAACAAAAAAAAACACAATCTTTCCATTAGTTCCCTATTTTACTCTGTGCTATATACTATATAGACCAATGAAATGACATTAGAAATATGTCACTCGTTTTTTTTATTATGCTTCGGGTACGAGACAACTAACTATGTTGTGCTTATTGGATATACAACAGAAAGTGATCTTAAGATTTAACAAGAACTGCCCCCTACAAGCCAATGCATCATGGGATATACAGTGCATTATATGACCCATGTTGTAGTGACGTATTTGCAGATACAATAATAGGTCTGAGCATAACTATATAAATGTTAAAGAGGCCAAGTGCAAATAAATACCAAGAGTTCGTAGAAAAGAGCAAGTATCTACATTGAACGATTTCAGCACAAGTTGCATATATTGTTTCTTAGCCATCAATGGTCAATTAGAATTTATTCTTATTTTATGATAACTTTTTTGGGTCGGCATAGATAGCATTGTACATGCCAATACTTCCTCCGTGCAACATGATGTCATTTTAAAGACAATTTAGAACTTGCTTCTGGACATTGCCATAATTGAATGGGGATCCATTACTTGAATACAGTTATTCTCACCCAATCCTGGTTGAGTAAAAGAGCCTGTTGCAAAACCTATTAACCTATAGTCTGGGTTAATTAAAAAATAATTTAGATGTCCTAATTGTGGGTAATTAAACACCAGTAAGGATATGGGTCAGTCGGAATTTTAAAATACAACATGTACTGGTAATAAAACAGGCCCCCAGGCCTATAGAACTCAAAAACATATTTAAGGCTGTTCTTGTGGAATAGATGCCATTATCACAATTAAGGTGTTTGTAAGCACCTTACAAAACTAGTCAAAAAACAGGCCATAAGGGGTACCAAACATGGACGCAGCACAGCATGTGATGTGGACTGGTACTCCCTAAACTTATGTTGCCACCTGAGCTCTCCTGGACTACAAACCATCAGATAAGCATAACCTGGGCCTGGGCACAGCGTGGCAGATGCCTATAACTACTCTTAGTTAGCATGTTTTCCCTGAGCATACTATATGACTAAGCACACTAGTTTTGCCCTGGTTAATCATACAATTTGCATGTCCTGATAAGCAGAGTAGGGAAACATTATTAGTAAGCAATGTCAATATATACAAAATTGTGTAGCAACATCCCATGCCTACTTAGCTTGAACCCAGCTCAGAATAACTGCTTAACCAGGCTGTGTTAGCATAGTTAATCGGATTAGCAATACTCAAATATCTAGAACTACTCGTATGTTATCTCACGTTATTCTGTTATATTTAACCATGTACCTCAGGTTGTTTTAAACAGGTCTTCACTGACAGTATAAACGGCTAACTCAGCTGGTTAATATTCTAAAAACGCGCAAATACTCATGCTACTACCTAATGTGGGTTAACCTTGCAATATGCTTAGCATGTTTGTTTAATATACGCTTCTGTTAAAAGTCTTATAAACATAAAAAATGAGGCACTCATATTCTGGAAATGTAAATAGCACTGTTACCGCTGAATTAACTCTCATTTCTTGTGGAATACCCTTGCATTTCCCTTTCTTTATTCTGTACCCTTCATATATGCCTCAATAAAATAAAGATTTACAAAAAAAAAACAAAAAACAGGCCATAATATTGTGAAAAATATGCTAGCAGATTGCAGAGGGTGAAAGTTCCAAAGCCTGTAATTAAAATACATTGATAATAAATGGATCCGTTTACCTCGGTTTCTGTGATCATATTTTCATCTCTCTTGTTTTGACAGCAGTCCTTTGAGAGAATGGAAAGGAGATTAGAAGTGATTAAACAAAACAAATTAAACTGTGCAGGAGAAAAACTAAACCCACACAAACACAACCCAAGAACCTGCCTTGCAAAGAGGTCTCATTTAACTGCATTGGGAAGTCTGATTGAACAGCCACAGCAAGTCTGGGGAAGAAGGGGAGGGCTTTCAAAGGCTGCAGACAGCCATTCTTAAATCTACCCCTAATGTAAACCTGGATGAATTTAGGGTCAAATTTTTCTTGATTCTGATATTTTTAGGTTACAGAAGAACTTACTCTGCAGCCAGGGCCGGATTAACATAGGGGCTGATGGAGCTGCAGCTCCAGGCCCAGGCCCATGGAATAGGCCCATTGAAAAAAAAAAAAATATGAGGGCTCCATCAGCCCTCCAGGTGGATTTTAAGACTAACCATGTTTACTTTGAGGACCTTGCTCTGCAGATCATAGACATATATTCTATACATGTCTATTTTGCAGATCACACTGTGACCGATCCAAGATGGCGGCCAATAGGAAGTACAAGTCAATGTGGCGTCTAGTATTTTATGTCTATGCATATCCCTGCCTCTCTGTACTACTCACTGATCCGTGGGGACCAGCAACACAGCACAGAGTCCAGACAACTGCTCTACAGCTCAGATAAGTGAGGGATGGGGGGGAAAGGCAGCAGGGACACCGAGACACTAGGACACATGGGGACGCTGTTTCTTCCAGTGTCCCCCATCCAGTGTCGCTAGTGTCTGTGTCCCCCATCCAGTGTCGCTAGTGTCTGTGTCCCCCATCCAGTGTCGCTAGTGTCTGTGTCCCCCATCCAGTGTCGCTAGTGTCTGTGTCCCCCATCCAGTGTCGCTAGTGTCTGTGTCCCCCATCCAGTGTCGCTAGTGTCTGTGTCCCCCATCCAGTGTCGCTAGTGTCTGTGTCCCCCATCCAGTGTCGCTAGTGTCTGTGTCCCCCATCCAGTGTCGCTAGTGTCTGTGTCCCCCATCCAGTGTCGCTAGTGTCTGTGTCCCCCATCCAGTGTCGCTAGTGTCTGTGTCCCCCATCCAGTGTCGCTAGTGTCTGTGTCCCCCATCCAGTGTCGCTAGTGTCTGTGTCCCCCATCCAGTGTCGCTAGTGTCTGTGTCCCCCATCCAGTGTCGCTAGTGTCTGTGTCCCCCATCCAGTGTCGCTAGTGTCTGTGTCCCCCATCCAGTGTCGCTAGTGTCTGTGTCCCCCATCCAGTGTCGCTAGTGTCTGTGTCCCCCATCCAGTGTCGCTAGTGTCTGTGTCCCCCATCCAGTGTCGCTAGTGTCTGTGTCCCCCATCCAGTGTCGCTAGTGTCTGTGTCCCCCATCCAGTGTCGCTAGTGTCTGTGTCCCCCATCCAGTGTCGCTAGTGTCTGTGTCCCCCATCCAGTGTCGCTAGTGTCTGTGTCCCCCATCCAGTGTCGCTAGTGTCTGTGTCCCCCATCCAGTGTCGCTAGTGTCTGTGTCCCCCATCCAGTGTCGCTAGTGTCTGTGTCCCCCATCCAGTGTCGCTAGTGTCTGTGTCCCCCATCCAGTGTCGCTAGTGTCTGTGTCCCCCATCCAGTGTCGCTAGTGTCTGTGTCCCCCATCCAGTGTCGCTAGTGTCTGTGTCCCCCATCCAGTGTCGCTAGTGTCTGTGTCCCCCATGTCGTGTCGCTAGTGTCTGTGTCCCCCATGTCTCTGTGTCGCTAGTGTCTGTGTCCCCCATGTCTCTGTGTCGCTAGTGTCTGTGTCCCCCATGTCTCTGTGTGGCTAGTGTCTGTGTCCCCCATGTCTCTGTGTGGCTAGTGTCTGTGTCCCCCATGTCTCTGTGTGGCTAGTGTCTGTGTCCCCCATGTCTCTGTGTGGCTAGTGTCTGTGTCCCCCATGTCTCTGTGTCGCTAGTGTCTGTGTCCCCCATGTCTCTGTGTGGCTAGTGTCTGTGTCCCCCATGTCTCTGTGTGGCTAGTGTCTGTGTCCCCCATGTCTCTGTGTGGCTAGTGTCTGTGTCCCCCATGTCTCTGTGTGCCTAGTGTCTGTGTCCCCCATGTCTCTGTGTGCCTAGTGTCTGTGTCCCCCATGTCTCTGTGTGCCTAGTGTCTGTGTCCCCCTGTCTCTGTGTGCCTAGTGTCCCCATGTCTGTGTGCCTAGTGTCCCCATGTCTCTGTGTGCCTAGTGTCCCCATGTCTCTGTGTGCCTAGTGTCTGTGTCCCCATGTCTCTGTGTGCCTAGTGTCTGTGTCCCCATGTCTGTGTGCCTAGTGTCCCCATGTCTCTGTGTGCCTAGTGTCCCCATGTCTCTGTGTGCCTAGTGTCCCCATGTCTCTGTGTGCCTAGTGTCCCCATGTCTCTGTGTGCCTAGTGTCCCCATGTCTCTGTGTGCCTAGTGTCCCCATGTCTCTGTGTGCCTAGTGTCCCCATGTCTCTGTGTGCCTAGTGTCTGTGTCCCCATGTCTCTGTGTGCCTAGTGTCTGTGTCCCCATGTCTCTGTGTGCCTAGTGTCTGTGTCCCCATGTCTCTGTGTGCCTAGTGTCTGTGTCCCCATGTCTCTGTGTGCCTAGTGTCTGTGTCCCCATGTCTCTGTGTGCCTAGTGTCTGTGTCCCCATGTCTCTGTGTGCCTAGTGTCTGTGTCCCCATGTCTCTGTGTGCCTAGTGTCTGTGTCCCCATGTCTCTGTGTGCCTAGTGTCTGTGTCCCCATGTCTCTGTGTGCCTAGTCTCTGTGTCCCCATGTCTCTGTGTGCCTAGTCTCTGTGTCCCCATGTCTCTGTGTCCCCATGTCTCTGTGTCCCCATGTCTCTGTGTCCCCATGTCTCTGTGTCCCCAGTCTCTGTGTCCCCAGTCTCTGTGTCCCCAGTCTCTGTGTCCCCAGTCTCTGTGTCCCCAGTCTCTGTGTCCCCAGTCTCTGTGTCCCCAGTCTCTGTGTCCCCAGTCTCTGTGTCCCCATGTCTCTGTGTCCCCATGTCTCTGTGTCCCCATGTCTCTGTGTCCCCATGTCTGTGTGCCTAGTGTCTGTGTCCCCATGTCTCTGTGTCCCCATGTCTCTGTGTCCCCATGTCTCTGTGTGCCTAGTGTCCCCATGTCTCTGTGTGCCTAGTGTCCCCATGTCTCTGTGTGCCTAGTGTCCCCATGTCTCTGTGTGCCTAGTGTCCCCATGTCTCTGTGTGCCTAGTGTCCCCATGTCTCTGTGTGCCTAGTGTCCCCATGTCTCTGTGTGCCTAGTGTCCCCATGTCTCTGTGTGCCTAGTGTCCCCATGTCTCTGTGTGCCTAGTGTCCCCAAGTGATAGTCTCCCAGCCAGCGTCCCATAGTCTCCCAGCCAGCGTCCCATAGTCTCCCAGCCAGCGTCCCATAGTCTCCCAGCCAGCGTCCCATAGTCTCCCAGCCAGCGTCCCATAGTCTCCCAGCCAGCGTCCCATAGTCTCCCAGCCAGCGTCCCATAGTCTCCCAGCCAGCGTCCCATAGTCTCCCAGCCAGCGTCCCATAGTCTCCCAGCCAGCGTCCCATAGTCTCCCAGCCAGCGTCCCATAGTCTCCCAGCCAGCGTCCCATAGTCTCCCAGCCAGCGTCCCATAGTCTCCCAGCCAGCGTCCCATAGTCTCCCAGCCAGCGTCCCATAGTCTCCCAGCCAGCGTCCCATAGTCTCCCAGCCAGCGTCCCATAGTCTCCCAGCCAGCGTCCCATAGTCTCCCAGCCAGCGTCCCATAGTCTCCCAGCCAGCGTCCCATAGTCTCCCAGCCAGCGTCCCATAGTCTCCCAGTGTCTGTGTTCCCATGTCTCTGGGTCCCTAGTGTCTTAGTGTCCCCAAATGTTTTAATGTCCCCATGTCTCCCAGTGTCTGTGTCCCTAGTGTCTGTGTCCCCATTTCTCCAAGTTTCCCTAAATGTCTGTGTCCCCAGGTCTCCCAGTGTCCTAGTGACATGGGGACACACTGAGACACTGGGAGAAATGGGGACACTGAGACACTGGGAGACTAGGGGACTGGGCGACATGGGGACACTGACACTGTGATACATAGGGACACTGAGACACTTGCGAGACTGAGACACTGGGAGCAATCCATCTATACAGCAGAATCAAACTGAGTAGTTTGTTGGTGATTTTACAGAATTTTCTCTGATGTCACTCCTTGTGATTATACAAAGGATTAAGGCTGGTATTTTGTTCCAAGAAAGGTGGCAACCTTAACTACTCTTCACATACTCTTGCTTAAAGTAGCACTATAGGGTCAGGAACACAATCATGTATTATGTATTTCTGACCCTATTATGTTAAAACCACCACCCTGCCCCCTTCTTGCCTCCCTATAGTAAGTATAGTAAAATATAACTTGTATTCAAGTCTGCAGCTGCTGGCTGTCTGCTGACATCAGAAGTGGTGGTCTGAGCAAATTACAATACTTCCCCATAGGATTGTCTGAGACTGTCAGATCAGGGGCAGAGCCAGCACAAGTCATAGCCCTGGCCAATCAGCATCTCCACATAAAGATAAATTGAATCAATGCATCTCTATGAGGAAAGTTCAGTGTCTGCATGCCGAGGGTGGAGACACTGAATGGCAGTGCTGCACACTAGGCAGTACTGCCCCAGGAAGCACCTCTAGCAGCCATCTAAGGAGTGGCCAGTGGAGTTATTTTCTCTGAAAAGACAGTGTTTACTGCAAAAGGCCTGAATGGAATGATTCCACTAACCAGAACAAATACAATAAGCTGTAGTTGTTCTGGTGACTATAGTGTCCCTTTAAGTTTGGAAGCTTAAGAGGGATGTATGGGAACAAAACTTGTGAGGACTGGCTGACAATAAAATTAGTTTAGGTAATGCAGACGTTGGTCTCTCCAACACTGTGGCATGTCCCCATTCATCTACACTCACTACATACACCTTTTATCTGTCTCAGACTATATACCAGGAACTTCTGCCTGCTAGTAAGAAGGTAAGGAGACAAGTGGACCAGCGAGTGCTAGGGGACAGTCCTTAGAAAGCATTGAGTGAGCACATCATTAGACGCATTTATGTCAAGCTCAGGGTGCTGCCTGCATAGTATGCCCTTAGTTGGACAGCCTGCATGATTGGCAGGCAGCCTGACATGCATTCATGCCATGCCAGGCTGTCCTTCAAATTCTTTGGACAGACATGCCCCCTTTTTTGGCATGTTCTCCCCTTTTGGCAGGTCTGGTCACGTGATTCGCACCAGTGGCCACCCTTTTACCCCGCCCATTGACTGCCTGCTTCACTGGACACTGCTGTTAAGGGTTATGGATTTAATTGAAAGATGAAAGATATAAATTAGAGAGAGATTAGCATAGAGTATGTGTTTTCTTATAGCTGCATCCTATGAGTTACCCTCCAGCACCATCTCCATCAGATACATGACGCTTGGGAGGTATGATTGTTTTAATGTTTTTGGTCGATAAGATTCCGTAATTAGGCCCATCATAATTGTCAGCACCAGGCCCAGTGTGCTCTTAATCCGGCCCTGTCTGCAGCGACCTAAGCTGTAATGATATATCCACTATAGCCACTTATTTAAATAGAATATGAAATACTGTATACACAAAATGACATTCACTATTTATAAGTAGAAGTTAAATTACTTTCTCCAGGTTTCAAATTTAGACAGCAGTTCTTTTGGAAAAACAATAAAAATGTATCTTTAGATATATAGATTTTAACAAAGTTGCATAAGACTACCTACTTTGGAGAAAGTCTTGCATCCATCCAGAATTGGTCTGTATCCAGTACATCGACACAAGTTTCCTAACAAAAACAAATATGCAGTATAAAATGAAACCTCAAAGTTGAGATGTCACCAACATTACCAGATCTCTGGTAAACCGTTTCATCCTTTGTAAAAAAAAATAAAAAAAAATTAATGTTGTTTACAATCTAAAGAAAGAAAATAACCCCATTATCACTTATCTGATCAGTTTATAATATAGTATTATATTATATCTATTCTATTCATATGCTCTGCCAGAGAAACAAGATTCTTTGAGAATGTAGGTGATGAGAGTCAGATGGAGGTTTGACAATTTATCCAAGAGAAGGTATTTTGGATACCAGTCAGCCTTAATCAACTCTATGGCGAGAGATCCACAACCACAAAAACCCTATATAATAAGTCAACATGCAAGCGAATACTAGAAGAGCTTAATCGAATGTCAAATAATTTGTGTGCATACCAGACAGAGCATCCATGATTTGGTCCATGGTGGGTTCTGGATGGTTCCTTAGTAATGCATACATGGACATCACCATGCCAGGGGTGCAGAATCCACACTGAGAGCCATGAGCTTTGGCTATCCTTTCCTGTGGTTGGCATGAATACACATAATTAAAATGTTTCATACAGAAATTAGAAATATATAGAAAAATAAATAGAAAATAAGAACTCAGTTTTCACAAATGGTTGATAATGCAGCTGAAACTCCATGACAAGTTCTATGTGGTCAATCTTTTTATTAGACCTTTTATTCAGGTAATTTGTTATTTGACTGAATAATTTGCAATATGTCCCTACCATCCTTTCACACATTTTTACATCTAAAAGCTCACATTTTTCAGATGTAAAGTGCTCAACACTCCCCTCCTCCCCCCTTCAACTCATGATTTCATTTGTGTAACAAATTTAAGGAGGATGCACAACAGAAAGAAAATTAAAATGCCAAATACAGATTTTAACAGTGTTGCGGCTCAGTGATATTTTGTACCTGCACTGGGTGTAGCCTGGCCGAGTTACCGATTCCTTCGGTCGTAGTCACAGCCATATTATTCAGAGAACAAATCGGGAGCAAGCATGCAGTGGCTGGATAGTGTCTTTAGAATTGTAAAGGATAACAAAAGCAGGCAGATAAAAGTCTGATTCAAATGGACTTTGACTATTAACATTTGATTCCAAGATTTTAAAATGCAACAAATTATCCAGTAAGAGAGCAGGTCATCCTTTCAGGACTGTAGTCCAGCAATAACTTAATAGAATGAAAACCCCTACAACCTTCATCTTTAGATTTCTCTCGCTTTTTTTTTTTTTTTTTTTAAGGAACAAAAAACAAACATTTTCACACAGTCCACATGACTACTCCATCTAATCATACACAAAAAAAGAAGTCCAAGTTTTATGTCCAGGGGTACTTAATTTTATTTCTTTTATAATAATTTCTTGCTCTTGAGATTGTCCGCTACGAAAAGATATTTCAGAGATATCTTTATTGAGAACATTATTGTAACATACAGGTTATATGTATCAATTTTTTTACACCAGGTATAAATTCTAAAATCTGCTGTAACATCTACTTATCATAAAGAAGGTTATAGACAAACCAATACAAGTCACAGACAATACATTATATAGTAAAAGTACAAATTAGTTTTTTAGATAACCGGTTATCCCTCAAGAAAGTAAATTCTTAGTCACGATGACTATCCTGTTGAATAATCATTGGGGGATTGTTTGGAATGCAGTAAGCAACCCATTACATGTTGGGTAGAAAATATGCATGGACCTTTTTCTTCTACGCAGGGCCCTTGTGAATTGGTTGATTTGATCCTTAGAATAAAGATTGCACCAACCCTGGTTCAATTCTCAGTAAAACTCAATTGTAAGCAGCAATAAATATCTGCATAAGTGATATGCACATGTAAAAACATATATAAGTTAGAGCAATTCAAACTTATTAAAAAAAAAATCTAATTTAAAAATCAAAATGCATGAAAGTAGGTTAATGTCAGGCAATGAGTGTTTATAAACAACCCGTAGGACCTCAGGTGATAATGCAGATTGAAATTCAGGTTTCTAGCTAACCTAACAGGGTTAAGTTATGCAAAAAACAAAAAACACACCCTGTGTGTCACAATACACCATACAATCCTAGTCACTCGCCCTTAGATTCTAGCAAAAAATAAAAAAGTATGAAATATTTTGTCAATGATTGCTCTTTCAATGTCGACCACACACAGTGTTTTGTAAGGAATAATGTTAGCTTACCCCTTTCCTTTATTTGAATCTTCTGCTTATAGCTCTACATTATGTAAGCAAACAAATGCAGCCTTAGCCTTTAGGTTTTTTGTTAAGTATGTAGATTACTTGTTCAAAGGAATTTTCCCATGTTCGAGTTTGAAGGTTGTCCAAAAGCAAAGAAGTAGCTTAAAGGGACACAAAAATCACCAATACAACATTAGCTTTATAAAAACAGGTTTGGTGTATACACCATGCCCCTGAAGTCTCACTACTCAATTATCTGCCATTTAGATGTTCAATCACTTTGTTTATGCAACCTTAGCCACACCTCCCTGCATTTGACTTCAGTCTTTCTAAACACTTCCTGTAGAGCGTCATCTAATGTTAACACTTCCTTTATTGCAAGTTCGGTTTAATTTAGAATTCCTTATCCCCCGCTCAGTTTATAGCTTGCCAGATTCTCAGGGAGCCTTCTGTATGTAATTAAAGTTTAGTTTACAGAGCAGGAGATACAAAAATTTAAGTAAGTTACAGCTAATTGAAAATGAAGCCATTGTGTTTTCATGCAGGCTGTGTCATTCACAGCCAGGGGAAGTGTGGATAGGGCGGCATAAATAGAGACAAGTGATTTAACTCCCAAATGCCTTCAGAGGCATAAACTATAGACCAAAACTGCTTCATTAAAGCGGCCTCGCCGGTCCGGCGGCACTACTGCTGAGGGCTGACGGAGGAGGGAGCATATCTCTACCATGCTTCCTCGCGGTTCCCACAATTCACAGCACGGATGCTGCTGTGAAACCCAGTATTAAAATGCCAAAATGATATGCATACACTAACTCACAGTTGCACACCTGAATTTAAAAGTCAACCATACATACAAACACACACCACTGCATTCAAACGCAAACACTACACACAAGTACACCTCTGCATTCCAATTGTAATAGTACATACAAATACAACCCTACATGCACACATATACTCTATACAAAAACAGGCTTACATTCAAATGCACAAACACTGCACACAAACACAACCCTACAAGGATGGGCAAAGTATAGATCCCCAGCTGGATAGCATTGTGGGAGTTGTATGACAGATGGGGATGTATCTTTTCGCCACTCTTGGGGACGAACTACAATTACAACCATTGCCAATAATGCCAAAAAAAAATAAAAACCAACAAACAATTATTGACTCCATAATCAGATAAACCATTCTTGACACCAAACAACCCGTTTACATACATATCAATTATATCAATATTCTGCATATGCAAAATTCATCCAATCTTTTAAATGTATCTATAGAATCTGATAACATGCAAATAATTTGACATATTTTGTCCCTACTGTAAATAAACCTTCCTCTGCTGTACACAAAACCTCCAATCTTTCTTCCAATCTCAGTGTGTGTGTGAACTCTTGTTTGTTGTATATTCCTGCTAATGAACAGATTAGCACATCATTTTTTAACTAACCCTGTATATATGTATAGTGCTACCATATCCCCTCAGATTTTTTTCTAAAGAAAAACAACCCAGTTTTTGTAGCCTTTAGTCGTTCCAATTTTCCATCCCACTTACCAGTTTTGTAGCTCTGCATTTTTTCTAGTTCTGCAATATCCTTTAAAGTTTGTGCCCAAAATTGCACCAAATGTTCAAGGTGGGGTCTTTCCATTGATTTGTAAAAAGGCAAAATTCGATTTGGATCATGTGAATCAAAACCTTTTTATACACAAAATTACCTTACTAGCTTTCAGTGTGAGCACTGCTCCTAGGTTATCCAGCCAGGAGTCAATTATTCAGAAGTAGCAGACTAGGTGGGGTGCTCAGTGGCCTGCACCCAACAAAGGAGCAGACCACAAGCTCTGCCCACCTGGTATCTCACACCTTCACTGTTCACAGGTAAGCAATAGGCAGGAGGGCAAACCAGGATTTTTATTTATTTTTTAACCATGAAATACGGAGAGGCTGAACTCAGTCGCCATACCAAACATTCAGAACCCCACAGATTACACAGCTCATTACACAAACATTACACCCCAACCCTCTCCCCACAACAGACTGGAGGAAAGATGATTAGGAATAAACTGACAGTATAGGGGGAAATGATTGGCATGGAAATTGCAGGAACAGAAATTTGGGGAACAGACCTTTTCCAAATACAATAACGCACAATTCTCCTATTCTATAGGATACATTATCTTCTTGGAGATGGGATCGATGGTTGACACCATAACTGTGCAGGCACCACAGCCACCTCCTCCACATCCATATTTTGTTCCTGTAAGACGCACTGAGCAAGAAGTTAAGGAAAGAAACATTTACATTTTATTACATCCATCTTTGTACATTTCAGACAAACCCCACACCAGAAAAAGTTAAGTTTTTTGGCTGAGAAAAAGATTCCAAGATCGGCAACTGATTATCTTCTGGGATCAACTTGCTGTTACCATGATATGTTCTTATATGACAAACTATGGAACGCTGCTTATTGACAAGATAAAAAGCTCGCCTGGTCTGACTATCTAGTCAGACCAGGCAAGCTTTTTCTCTTGTCAATGTGCAGTGGGTGAGTGGATATTTTGAGCCAGATTGTCAGGACACTCACTAGTTTTATTCTGATACTGTAATCCTGGAGAGTTTGTATCCTTTTCACCATTCTGACAGACAAAGGGGACATGCTTTTTTTTTTTTTTTTACACACAGACACACACACAGACACACACACAGACACACACACACAGACACACACACAGACACACACACAGACACACACACAGACACACACACACACACACACACAATAAAGTGAAAAACTTTGAAAGGTATGTAAGACTGCAGTAACATTTTGACCAAAATGGTCTTTTTAAGCTTGAAAAAGACAGTTTTGGTCAAAATGCTGCTGGACGTTTGAGTTCCAATAAATTTGTCCTTTTGATATCTTTGAGTGACTGAACCTTCTCTCTTGCAAACTGTATCTAGGGACTTGGCGCTGGTTCCTGGTTCTGTTGCACCCAAGTGTATCTATATGGAACAGTGCAGTTACTGGTTTGGCTTTGGAAATATAAACAAACAAACAAAAAAAAGGATACAATTTCTCCTGAGGTAACCCAAGAGCATAACTTCAGGATCTGCATTTTTTTCTACGATCTGCATTAATAAGAAAATAGAGAGTAAAATAATGAGAAAAGACAATATTTGCAACAAGGATTTACCAATACACAATGACAGCAGTGCGGAGGTCAAATGTTTAACTAAGGGTATTCCAGTTCGCTTTAAAAGGATCTTAAATTGAAGAATTTGGTTTACTAAGGGGAATGCAGTGGACAACTAAACCAACATTTAACATTTTTCAATTTTTACCACATTTTACAGTTTCCATTCATTTGTTCATTTCATGTTTATGGTAATTCTGTTTACCTCCTGTCTGTAGTCATTAGAAAAAATGTTACCTTTTTATTTTAAAGCAGTAACAAATGATGTCTGATTATCGGTACTAAAAGTACATTACAAAAAGCAAGTTTAAGTGTGCGTGTATAATCGAAGAATCACTTTGCAAATGTTTAAAATTCAACATTAAAGTATAACGTACTGCATTATATTTATTAAAGAAACACGTGCACTAAGGTTGCAAGTTTGAGTGATTTTTGTTTTATGGTGATCACAAAATATATAAAAATATACACACATTTCACCCGCAGTTCAGGAATATAATTCTCTATAAATAGCATTGGAAGGTCAAAAATGCAAAAAATTCTTCAATCTGTACTTATGGCACAACATACCTTTTTCTAATCTGAATTGATTGCGTTAGTAAAAAGAAGGTTAGGGATGATAAAATATATACTCCTCTTCAAAGGAAAAGCAAAAAAATTGTCAAACAAAGCTCAAATCGAAAACCTACCTTTTTCCCATTGACATAGAAAACAAGTTCATCAGATGTCGGTGGAGCCGTCATCATTACTGTTCTGCCAGGATCTGAAATGTCACATTGAATAACAATGAAGACATCTGCTGTAGAACTATGGCAAAGACAAGCCTTAGGGTGGTTGAAATCAGAGTATAGTGAGCACACCAAACCAGTAATCATATTTCAAGCGTCAACAAGTTTCATCCTATTGCACATATTTTAAGGACTTGAACAGTACAGGTTTGACTAGTTTGAATTTTAAGGTGAAAAGTCATAAATATTGTAAAAAGCCCACATTGTACATTACTGAAGAATGTGCTGCTCTATTCAAATCTTTATAATACAAGTACTCTTTTTGCTTCACCACTATCACTCAAGAGTGTCAGATCCTTTACTAGTGGGAATAATTCAGCAGAGCAAACTCCGCTTCAGTAAAATCCAGTGATATGTACTTTTTGCCGGTTCAGGAATTAATTTGATTTTTTTCACTTAAATGCAAAAACATAACTGCTGGAGAAACAACCAATTATTTTAAAGTATGGCATGGTGAAATCGATACCAAGTTGAAATATTGAAGGTAAAATAGGAAAACTATTACTATAGTAAGGTTGGAGTGTTTTTTTCTTTTTTAAATCTGCTGCTTTAGCCTTGATATTGCAATTTTGTTTTCACTTGACTTTTTAGTGAATACACCATAAAAAAAAAAAAAAAGTTTCTTTATAATTCACGCCTAAAGCCCTAGACACAATAAAGGCTTAGGTTTTAATCGTGTGACACGGTAATGCACAATTACTTTTTTTGACAAGCAATGTTTAACACTCCAAATTGCAACATTGCCCAAAGTTAAAATATGAAGATTCCCGAATGAAATTGTCTCAACCCATTAAAATCTGGTAAGGGTCCATATGGACCCCAAAAGGGACACTGTCCCAGTTACCATTTAACTTAACGCTTAATAATCTATACATTTTGACAGGCATTTTTGCTATGCGTTTCTTCCAGTGTAATTTGATATTTACTCTTTAAAAGGAGAATAGTCAAGACAACTTCTGCTTAAAATAACTGCCACCTCAAAAATCACATTCTGTCATTAAAGGGTTTTTCTGCTAATTGAAGTGATCTGGGTGCAATGTCCCATGTCACTTAACCTTACAGTGGCAATCATTGCAGTTTCTGAGAAACTGCAATAATTACCTTGCAGGGTTAAGTCCTTCTCTAGTGGCTGTCTACAAGACCGCCACTAGAGGGACTTCTGGTCATCTAAGCGATGCTGGACGTCCTTGCGCTATGCATGATTACTTCCAGCATCACCAGAATCCCCATATGAAAACATTACATAATGTTTTCCTCTGGGAAAATCCAAATGCGAGCACGACCGTTTCCGCAAATGCTCATTAGATCTTCCCCGCCAGTTGACGTCGACAGGAGAGGAGTGTGGGTGGAGCTTGACAGTGCCGAGGGACATCGGCGCTGGATTCAGGTAAGTGTCTGAATGGGGTTTAACCCCTTAAGCGATGTGGGTTGGGCGAGCGGGAGGGAGGCTCTGTTTTCCTGGCACTAGAGGATCCTTTTAAGTTTTGAAAAGAGATTATAGCTAGATTCAGCCAGCTCATATCGCTTTTCAAAGCTTGAGGGAAGGATAAGAGATTATAGAATAAAAAAAAATAAAAAATTTCAAGCAGTAGTTATGCTTTAATGAAGTTGTTTTGGTGTGTAGATCATGCCTCTAGTCTTACTGCTCAATTATCTGCTATTTATGAGTTCTATTACTCACACATACTCCCTACACATTTACTTGAAAACTATTTGTTTTTAGTACAGTGTTTAATTTAGAATTTTGCACCTCCTGCTGTGGTAACCAGCTAGCAGCTGCAACAGCCTTATGAGTGTGATTCACATATGGAGTTCAGTTAACAGAACTTCTAAAAGTAAACACTGTGCTGCAAGGGCAGATTGAAAATGAAACCTTTTTACATGGAGGCTGTGTGAGTCACAATCAGGGGATGTGTGGCTAGGGCTGCATAAACCGTTCATATTGAAATGGCCAGTTAAACTGCAGGGACAAGATCTATACCTTAAAACAGCTTTAGAGTGTCACTTTTAATGCAACTATGCTTACATGTTCATGTTGTTTTAAATATGTTTCTTTCAAAGAATGAGGAAGAATACAAAAATATCACAGCATAATAAACATTCAAATACAGGTTCTAGAGTGGTTACATTGCAGTTGCATACATTACAATCAAGTCAAACAGGGTAAAGTTTGTGCAGCAATCTGAAAATAACAGATGCGTACTATTAAAGGGTCAAAAAAGTATTTTAGAGAGTCAGACAGTTTTGCTTATAATTATTTCTACACAACTAGTAAGGTATTGTAATTTATAAAAAGGGCATAAAGGGGCAGGGCTTAGCTGCCATAATGAACAGGCGCATGACAGCATAGCTCTCCCTATAGACTTGCTAAAACTCTTGAAAAACCAGATCACAGCTTATTAAATTGAGGTACATCGAACTCTGGGGGTGCAGAGAAGCTACCAGATACCAAACAGTGCTTTCACATGCCTTACAGTGACAAAGCATCGGCTTGAAGTATTTGCGGCCTTGCAGGACCCGAGCTGGAGTGGCGGCCGACCTGCCTGCTGGGAACCTGGCAGAGCAAGCTCCAATCTCCCCCTCCCCCCCAGACCAGTGGGGGTTATACTTGTCCCCGCTTTTTTATAAGCCACACTATCCTGGCATCAATCTCTAGGCAAACTGCTGCAACGCATACCACCCTAGATGGCAAGTAGGGCCTGGGCCCAGAGCAGCAAACATCATGCATGTCGAACAGGGACTGCAACACTTGGAGGGAATTTTCAAAGCCTTCTTGGCCACACTACAGGCCTGCACGTAGCAGCCACCACAGATGCCCACTTCAGCAGAAAGGGTCAAAGCAGAGCCAAGGAGGGGGGTGTCTCCCCTGGGCAAACCATTACCTACCCACCTACCAGCAATAAAATGCATCCTAGGCAGAGAGCCACAGCCCTCAAGCATCGACCAAGCTGGCCGAAGACCCCCCGCCAACACCGGTTCTCCCCATCGGGTACTTCTGCCTACCCCAGTAGGAGCAAAGACTTGGCACCTCAGCATCTCCGAGTGTGTGGTCCCAGGATGCCAGCCCTCATTCAGGCCTGGGGCTGGAGGAGACCTCTATCCTGACGCTCAAGGGGCACAGAGTACAAACGCCCACTGGATGGCACCCTGCTCCTACCATTTAAAGGGATTGGCTGAGCCAAGCTCCGGTTGCATCACCAGTTCTATGCCCCATTTTGTGAAGGCCAAGGTAGTCTAGTTAACTGTACCTGTTGGGCACCTACTCCCAGCTTTCTCTAAAGCACTGGGTTCTTCATATGTCTCTATGTTAGTTGTTAATATGTTAGTTGTTCGTACCTCACATCTTAGACCAGGGTGGCAAAAGCATAATTACCCACTCTCGGTGGACGTAATCTAGGAACCAAAGTTTTAGGTAGCTTGCCATTATCACTCCTAAAAGAAAATAACGCATTATCCAGCAATTAGTATCAGGCTCTACTACTGATAAGTTATTTTTCTTCACTTTTGTACACATCTACTGATAATGGATCATAATGCATATATTCTTCTGTTCATGCCACATTTTTCATAATTTTCTAAACTCTTTAGATCACCAAAAATGTGCCGTAATATCAATGTCATGCCTATGTTATGCGCTGTGAAAATATTAGGCTTGCTTTTGCGGTCATGGCTTGGCAGTCAACTTTGTTATCTTGTGTACAACGATAAATAAAGAATTTAAAAATAAAAAAGGGACATAAAAATATAGGATAATATAATTTTGCCTCGTAAAAAAAAAAAAAAAAAAGTAATTGGTAAAACCACATCTTGAATATGTTGTGCAATTTTGGGCACTTGTTCTAAATAAGAATATTATGACACTAGAAAAAAAGTGCAGAGGCGTGCTACAAAATTAAAAGAATGGAACGTTTTTAGTTGTGACTAAAAGTTAAATTAAGATATACATAAAGGGTTAAATTTAGTTTATATATTAAAAAATAAAAATAAAAATAAACATTTACAGAATTAAACGGAGTGGAAGCCAAATAGAGAATAGATCTATGGGGCAGTAAAGGGGTTAACCCTGATTAGGAATATGAAAGAAAGAGGAGAGGAGAGAAACACTGTCCTAAGTGAGAATAATTAAAACCTAACTTTTAATCATGAAAATACAAAAGTTGATATATAAAGAGAAGATTACTCTCAAAAAACCTAAAGATAAAATAGAGGACTTGAGAAGAGAATACATGGAATTAAAAAAAGTATTAAACTTTACAATTAGTCTCTAAACGCTAACTAGCCCCAACAGATTCTCCAGCATTGCCTAAAATTCAGGCAACGTTTGGAGTTAGTAGGCAAACCGAACAACATGTATTTCTTTTGTTTAGCTTTATCTATTTTGATAGGCACGTAACAGTGCATACAGCTTAAATTTGTATAGGACAATTCTCATTTATGCTTTTGATATCATATGTATCTATGCTCTTTGAGTTGCCACAGCTATTGCACACTGCAACATTAGCTACTTTGTTACACTTTCTAGCGATCTGTCCAGCCCTATTTATCAGCAATCATATCGCTATCTTTATAGCTAGATTATTTATATCTTTCTTTAGTCTGTCTACAGTTGACACTCATTAATGTCAATTAGTTTAATACTTTAATTCCACGTATTCTCTTCTCAATTCCTCTATTTTATATTTAGGGTTTTTGAGAGTAATCTTCTCTTTACATATAAACTATTGTAGTTTCAGGATTAAAAGTTATGTTTTAATTATTCTCCCTTAGGACAGTGTTTCTCTCCTCTTTCTTTCATATATTTAAAAAAGTGCCTCAGAGGGGATATAAATCACATTATACAAATATAAACCTGAGCCGATACAAACCATTGTCAGGAAATCTATTCATAGGCAGGACTATACATAAGGACACAAGGTCACATTTAGACTGTAAGAAAGGAGATTTAGTCTAAGGTAAGTGTTTTTTTACACTAAGAAGAATAGGGATTTGGAATTCTCTTCCTGGGAAGGTGGTTTTATCAGTGTCTGTACAGATGTTTAAACAGCAATTGATGGGGGCGGAGCGAAGCGACGGACCGGAATGGCCGACAATTTTCAGAGCTCCGGCAAAACGGCACACAATCCACAGCAATCAACGACCCCACAAAACTACCCCCAGGGGGAAACATCACCACTAGCAACCCTCAAGTGCAGACCAACCACCGATGCCGTTTCTGTTCACACGAACGGGCAGGAAAACCCGGCGGAGAACGGAGGCCTACCTCAACTACCACAGTGGGTGGCCCGCATCGGAGTTTTCATCCTGGACTGCTGATATATACAGCCCAGCCCCAACACAGACCCTCTCCCTGGGAGACTGAAAAAATGGGCAGGAAATCCCAAAAACCCCAACAGGGTACACACAAAGACACTCAGGATATAAGTGCCCTACTACAACGCCCAGCAGCACCCAAAATGTCGGCCTCGCCTTACCGAGGACAGAGCCCATGCGATCCAGATGGTGTAACAGAGGAACCCCACACACCCAGTCCCCCCCACAACCCAACAAGAGGGACAAGACAAACAGGCCCCGGCCACTAAACAGGATATAGCCGACTTACTGCAGGAGATGAGGCAGATGCATGCTGCAGACATAGACTTTCTGCGCACAGAACTGCAGGCAGTGACAGCCCGCACAAAAGCCTCCGAGGAAGACATCCTGGACATGAGACAGGAGGTAATGGGCCTAAAAGAAACAGTCCAACAGCTACTGTCATCCTATTCTACACTGACAGTCAGGGTGGATTTGGCTGAAGAACGAACCAGGCGCACCAACCTTAAGCTAAGGGGCATCCCTGACTCCATCACTACATCTGAGTTACCCCACTACCTACGCCACCTCACCGACACTCTCCTCCCGCATAGCCAGGCGAAGAAACTTACATTCGATGGATTCTTTCGAATCAAAAAACCGAAGCAGGCGCCAACCTCAGCCTCTCAAGACGTCATTGTCCGGTGCCAATCACAGAGTGACAAAAATCGGATCCTGGCCGCAGTGCGAGATAAAAACCCAATCACCTTTGAATCATCACAAATCTCCTACCAAGATCTGACACGCAACACCTTACTGTGGAGACGATCAATTGGCCCAGTGACACACCAGCTACGAGAAGCCAGCATCGACTACAGATGGACAACTCCCAGAGCC
Source organism: Pelobates fuscus (assembly GCF_036172605.1). Lineage (NCBI taxonomy): Eukaryota > Metazoa > Chordata > Amphibia > Anura > Pelobatidae > Pelobates > Pelobates fuscus. Next base: position 56,590,898 of record NC_086324.1, read on the forward strand.
CTAACCGTCAACAGAGAAGGCACCATACTAAGACTGTCCTCAATAGATGAAGCAGGGCCAAGCACTGGGGATATCCCCACAACCAGGTCAACCTGCAACCTCCTCTGCCTCACAGACCTGGGACCCGGAAAGAGTACAGCCCTTTGTCCCCAGAGGAAGAGAACAGAGAGGGGCTCTGACTTGAAACATATCTGACTCTGACACTCTACCATGCCTCTGCACTATACTAAAGAGCCATACTTTATTACATATTTTACTTGTTTAGTTTTAAGCTGTTTTCACAGGAGTTTTCAGTTATATGACACAAATGCACGCCATAGCCAGACAGGCTAAAACCCACTCCCACACGGCCTCATATGCCACAATAAGAGCCCTCAATAGAAGGGAGAGACGCAAACTCCCAAAAACACCCCATATGGTTTGGACCCAAGACTACTGACACACCATCTCCCACACAGGTCCCGGACACCCCCACCATGAACTGACAGCGACTAGATCCAAGATCTAACACCCCCACCACACTCCCTAAACTAGGATTGTACCTTCCAGGATTACCCACAATCACGACACGAGAGCCACCTGCTGCGAAGCGAGACTCCTGCCTCAGGCCCCTAAGGGACACCGGGCGACTGGTGCTTAGACTGTTTTATATCTTCAATAAACTTTGTTATATTTATTCTACCTTTTTCCCCATTCATTGGATTACCCATATAGTGACTGTGGCGCCCTGTATTTTCAGTTTTTTGTTTACACATAGTGAATAGACTAGCATACCTATTAACACAACCCGCGCCCACAATCAAGTCACACCTGCCACACGTATAGCCCTGGACGAAATTACATCCACACCCTAGCACCCGCCACACAGACGCTCAGCTCCAGAAGCACAGACACTCTTGTAAGTGTGGGCAGCACACAACCTTCATACATTCCTGAAATAAACCAGAATGTGATCCCTAATTATTATTCCTGCCAATCTGAAAGTAACCAAGGACAGACATGTATGCCTAGCCTGATTCATATAAAAAATGTGCTATAATTGACTGCCATGATAATGTTTATTATGTACTACTTCATCGGCATATATCAGCTGTCGTGTTGATGTAAACCTGTTTGTAGTGATGTCCCAAACTGTTCGCTGGCGAATAGTTCCTGGCGAACATCGCTTGTTCGCGTTCCCCAGGGACAGCGAACACATGCGCTGTTCGGTCCGCCCCCTATTCGTCATCATTGAGTAAACTTTGACCCTGTACCTCACAGTCAGACACATTCCAGTCAATCAGCAGCAGACCATCCCTCCCAGACCCTCCCACCTCCTGGACAGCATCCATTTTACATTCATTGTGAAGCTGCATTCTTAGTGAGAGGAGGGACAGTGTAGCTGCTGCGGATTTGATAGGGAAATTGATAGCTAGGCTAGTGTATTCAGTGTCCACTACAGTCCTGAAGGACTCATCTGATCTCTGCTGTAAGGACATCACCCCAAAAAGCCCTTTTTAGGGCTAGAACATCAGTCTGCTTTTTTTTCCTGTGTAATCTAATTGCAGTTGCCTGCCTGCCAGCCTGTGTGTCAGGGTCACAGCATATACTGTGCCCACTTGCCCAGTGCCACCACTCACTCGTGTCACAATAGCCTGCATTTAAACAAAAAACTTTTTTTAATGTAGTATAATAGCAGTCAGTTTCCTTCACGAGTGTGCATTTCAGGGCCTGCCAGGGCACAGTGTCACACCAGTGCAACTCATATCTGTTGTAACAGTAGTGTACATTTATAAAAAAAAAAAAAAAAATTGACTGTAATAGATTGAATAGCAGTTAGTTGTCTGCCAGCGTGTGTGTCAGGCTCACAGCGTATAGTGTGCCCACTTGCCCAGTGCCACCACTCACTCATATCTGGTGTCCCAATAGCTTGCATTTAAAAAAAAATAAACTTTTTTGACTAATATAATAGCAGTCAGTTTCCTTCACGAGTGTGCATTTCAGGGCCTGACAGGGCACAGTGTCACACCAGTGCCACTCTCATATCTGTTGTCACAGTAGCTTGGACGCATAGTACCACTAATCGAAAAAAAAAATGACAGGCAGAGGCAGGCCACCCCACAGGGGCCATCATGGTCGTGGTGCCGTGATTCCCTTTGGCCCTAGAATAATGCCCAGTGTTCAGAGGCCACGTACCCTGAACTCGAAAAGTTCTGAGGACATAGTTGACTGGCTAACACAGGACACCCAATCTTCTACAGCTTCCGCTCGGAACCTTGACGCACCATCCTCCTACAGCTTAGCTTCGGGCACCTCTCGTAACCACTCGCCCGCCTGCCGCCACCACCAACACTAGCACCACAGCCGCTTCACTTGATATGTCAGAGGAGTTATTTACACATCAGTTGGAAGAAATGAGTGATGCGCAACCATTATTGCCAGAGGATGTAGATAACAGGGATATGTCTCAGTCAGGCAGCATTACACACGTACGGTGTGATGATGATGTTGTACCCGCTGCTGCTTCCTTTGCCGAGGTGTCAGATACAAGTGAAGCGGTTAGTGATGACGATGCATCCGTGGATGTCATGTGGGTGCCTGCTAGAAGAGAAGAAGAACAGAGGAAAAGTTCAGATGGGGAGACAGAGAGGAGGAGGAGGAGACGAGTTGGAAGCAGGTGGAGGTCGTCGCAAGGAGCTAGTGGCACAGTCAGACAGCATGCAGGACATGAGTAGCTCGGCATCCAACTTTGTGCAAATAGGGTCTTTCATGCTGTCGTGCCTGTTGAGGGACACTCGTATAAAAAGGCTGAAGGAGAGCGACCTGTACTGGGTGTCCACGCTATTAGACCCCCGGTATAAGCAGAAAGTGCCTGAAATGTTACCGAATTACGGCAAGTCGGAAAGGATGCAGCAGTTCCAAAATCAATTAAAAAGTATGCTTTACACAGCGTATAAGGGTTATGTCACACCACAACAGGAATCTAACAGGGGAAGAGGTGAAAGTAATCCTCCTCCTCCCACGACCATGCCGGCAAGGACAGGACGCTTTACAGACGTGTTGTTGATGGAGGACATGCAGAGTTTTTAAGTCCTACGCATCGCCACAGCCCTTCGGGATCCACCCTCAGAGAACGACTCGACCGACAGGTAGCAGACTACCTCGCCTTAACTGCAGATATCGACACTCTGAGGAGCGATGAACCCCTTGACTACTGGGTGTGCAGGCTTGACCTGTGGCCTGAGCTATCCCAATTTGTGATAGAACTTCTGGCCTGACCCTCTTCCAGTGTCCTGTCAGAAAGGACCTTCAGTGCAGCAGGAGGTATTGTCACCGAGAAGAGAAGTCGCCTAGGTCAAAAACGTCTAGATTACCTCACCTTTATTAAGATGAATGAGAGATGGATCCCGAAAGGGCTGACAGTGGGCGATACATTCGACTAAAAAAGGCCTGATGAGGGGGACGTAACAGGGTGTCGCGGCTGCCGGCCCGCCGCGTGATATTTAAATCCCTAGCTCACCCCAGTACCTTGCCCTGTCGTGGTTTCCTGTTCCTTGTTTCCTGAGAGTGATTTATCATTGTGAATATGATTTCCTGGTATCCTGATCTTGGCTTTTCCCTGGTTATTCTGAATTCTGGTTTCCCTGACTTTGCTTGTGTAAACGGTATTGTGTATTTTCTGACTTCCTTGACCTCGGCTTTCCCTTTGATCATTCTCTGTCTCTAGCGTATTAGTCCGGCCATTCTAAGGTCTGGTTTACGCTCTGTCCTTTTATTTTCCTTTTCTTGCCTATGTATATGTTTACATGTTTATATGTTTCTGCGTGCTGGACCACACTAGTAGTCGTGACATTGAGATTAAACTGATAAAAATAGTACTAGAGGAAGAGGAGTCAGAGGAGGAAGGTGGCTTTGAGGAGGTGGAAGACCAAACACAGCAGGCGTCCCAGGGGGTTTGTTGTCACCTTTCGGGGACCCTTGGTGTTGTACATGGCTGAGTGGAGGAAGAGACCTTCAATGACATCAGTGAGGACAAGGAACGGGACATGGCTAGCTTGGTATCCAACCTTGTGCAAATGGACTGTTTGTGGTTGTTTGCGGTGTGTTAAACGTGGAGTTTTCTCTGTCACTGTGAAGCAGGCGTAACCCTTACACTACCTGATCGATACAACATCATACCTGATGTTTTAAAGCACGTTATTCCAAACAATTTAGGAATGTTAGGTGATTTATGCCCTTTATGGATTAAAACCAGACTCTGCATCAACTATGTAATTTTCCATGGGAGTTTTGCCATGGATCCCCCTCCGGCATGCCACAGTCCAGGTGTTAGTCCCCTTGAAACAACTTTTCCATCACTATTGTGGCCAGAAAGAGTCCCTGTGGGTTTTAAAATTTGCCTGCCTATTGAAGTATATGGCGTTCGCCCGGTCGCGAACATTTGCGGAAGTTTGCGTTCGCGAACCGAAAATTTTATGTTCACGTCATCACTACCTGTTTGTATATCTCGGCACCACAAAATAAATAATTAAAAAACAAACAAAAAAAAAACAGCAATTGGATGAATACTTGCAAGACATAATATTTAGAGATAAAATTGTTAATATGTGGGAGAGATCTGTGGGAGAGATCTGACTGCCATTTTGGGTTCAACTTTTTTTCCCCCCAGTTTACTGTAAAATTGGAAAGCCATTACAGTGTCTTCACACAGTCACACACACACACACCTAAACTTTTTTCTAACTACAATCTTTGCATTATTTTCTAGTCATTTTTTAATCTTAGTCACAGCTTCTGCATTAATTTTGGTAGATGTAGATAGAGTCTTTGAGGCCTTTGTTAGTTTAGCATAGAGCAGGGTTTCCCCAACTAATTTTTCCAGTGGAATCCTTTGACATGGTATAGCAACATTGAAAAGCCCCTCAAACAAAACACTGTGCTGTAGCGTAGCACAAACCTTTCAATGAACAGAGTGTAATGTTATCTTTTGCTGGCAATTTTTTATTTTTTTTATATACCTGCTTTAACTGTTGACAATTGTATTTGCATGTCTGCAGTTGCATTAAGTCAGTTTCGATACTTTGTTTTTTTGCAGAGTAAAGCGAGAATCCAGTTTCATATATGTACGTGCTGGCGAACGGCAACAAAACTGGATTGCCCGCTGGGACAATTCTAGGTATTCTTTGCGTACATCACCCCAAAAAGCAATAAGAGAAACTTATTTACATTTTTGGCTTAGTTGACTGTCAGAAGTTATATCGATCAGATTCTCAAAATCGAAGTCAGAAAAATTGTCCAACTTGTCTTTTATGAATGGATTTCGAACCCAGTCATTTTTTTCATTCAAGAACGGAATAAACTGATTAATAGACTTGACTAAATTGCAAAGATCTACAATTTAATTGCGAATTTCATTTTAAAGTTCAATTTCTGATTCTTCAAGAATATCCTTAAGTGTTGGAAAAGAGTTCAAATTATTTTGCTCAACAGATGAGGTCCAAAACTGCAACTTACAAGACAGTGAAAATATTTTCTCTTGCATTAAAAATAGTGTTTTTCCCTTGGAGTGATAAACATACGTCATTTAATTTTATGAATATGTCTACAAGATATGCTACTTTGGATAACCACAGAGAGTTTGTTAATTGATTAGATAATTCAAATTTATGATCCTGGAAATATGCAAACAACTCTTGATACAATCAAACATTCTAACAAGGACTCTGCCTCGTGATAGCCAACGGACTTCTGAATGCAAAAGCAGAGCAGAGTGGTGACTACCCATATCTTCTCATATTATTTTAAATAGTCGTGACTGTAATGGTCGACTTTTCATAAAATTAATGATCTGGACTGATTCGTCTAGCACAGTGAGATTGAAATACATTTAGCTACCAGTGCATGTCTGAAGAACACAGTGAGAACTGGTGCTGTTTTTTTGCTACATTTCTTATTTGTGTCACAGCGCCTGCCACTTTCCCAACCATTGCTTTGGCACCATCACTGCACTCATTTATAATGTGTGTGTTCATGGACTTATTGATATAGTTAAAGATGTTCTCACCAGTGGTCTGAGTTTGTAAAGTTTCACACAGAAACAAGTCTTCAATCCGTTTGTCAAAATTATATCGAACGAAAAACAAAATTGAAAGTCCAGCAACATCTGTGGACTCGTCTAATTGCAGTGTGTACCCATCACATTGATGCAGTCGAGAAATTAGTTCATTATGGATGTCATCAGCAAGATCATGAATACGGCACAACCAATTTTTTTTACTCAACTTCTCACTTAAAATACATGACACTAGGGGCGGGGCCTGACCGCCGAGCTGGATGGACGCGGGGCCCAAAACAACCCCATCTCGCCTGAAAAACCTTCAGCACTAATAAGAAGGCAAGGGGACCTGAGCAATAACCCTCGGGGCAGCTGGTGGCTCCCGTCCTGCGGAGACGCCGACTGAGAGGTGGGCGGGATTGCGGCCTGCCGTGAGGCCCTGGCGGGGGAAGCAGCCGATCCCCTGCGCGGGACCTGTCGCTTGCCTGCAGAGGGCCCCGTTCTCCCCCCCTGTGGGCCGGGGGGGGGGGGGTTATCCCGGACCCTACCGGGGAAGTAGAGATCACCATCACCCATGACAACTGAACAGGGGGGAAAAAAATCTAACCTGAGACCGCATGACACAAACCACGATGGCCGCCGCGCCTACTACAAGCCACAACATCGGAGCAACGGCTGGGCGCCGTCTGGAAACTGACGCTGATAAGTACACAGCGTACTGAAAGCGGCCCGCTGGCAACAGAGACTATCGGATAACCCTAAAAGGTACATAATCACCACGCCAGCTTAGCTCGTTTCCAAGAGCAGAATCACAGCATCCAAAACAACACCTCCCACTGTCACCGGCGGGTCTGTGGGGACTATATTCGGACTCTGACCCTGCCTAAACATAGCGGAGCGATGGACACGGGGCACAAGCGCTACTCCCAACCCAAGGCTGGTACCAGCGAACACACTCCTGGCCGGCAGGTACCCAAGCATTTCACAGCATGAAACACAAGGAACTTTATCACAACCAGGAAGCCAGCCGACCAAGCACAGCTGCAGGAAAGACCAAGCGACTGCCAACCACATGCACCTAAAGTTACAACAGATCACTGTGTAATCTTTATTTTAGCGCACCATTCTTAATACCACATTGAATTTACTACAGTGGATTTTACCTATGCAGCCCCCCACAGAAAGCACTTAACATGACTAAGCTTACATATGTACCCAACTTAGTATATCAGTATATAGAAAGCTGTAACTGATGTTATCTTGCATAGCCTGTAATCCAACATACTTAAACCATACTAATTTCTAGCGAGCATGTTCGCTAATCCCAGCAGTTTGTTTAGCCTGTGTTTAAAGGTTTACAGCATAAACCTACTCAGCTAAGCTAGAAACAGATAATACTTAAATTCCAATTGTTATGTTTAAACGTCATGCCATCTAATAACAAAAATGTGCATGTAATTCTAAATCCCCATTGTCTAAAGAAACGACTTAGACATGCCATTATTGCAGGTACTCACAGCGTGCATTAAGTAAACAACAAACAGAATATGGTACCTGAATGTAATCTTATCTAGGAGCCTTTATCATCAGGAAATGCGCATTGTCTAGCAAATACTATACCTGTTATCCACCTATGGTCTAAGCTTGTTAATATAATATAAAATGAGGTTGATAATCCTAGGAGATTTCTGTAATCTGTTATAGTGACCCTAATCTGTACAACTCTTGCAAGTCTCCCTCTCTTTTTTTCTGTACCACCATAATCACATGCCTCAATAAAATAAAGAATAAAAAAAAAAAAAAAACACGACATGACACTTTCTTTGGCACATGGTTTTATTAGAGATTCCCCATGTGTGTGTGCTACTCTGGGAAGTGCCATGCGGTAATTCACTCTGTAAGAAGTCTCTGGCTTTTTCATTATCATTTTAAATTTTTTTTGCTCATAAACTGTATATTCTTCTGATACTCCTGAAGTTTTCGCTTAAAAAAGGCAATGTCTTTATCTTTGTACTCTGCGTGGTTTTGCTCAAAAGGACGATGTAATTTATAGTTTGTAATGAACTGTTGGGCAATATTTTCTTGCCAAGTCAGCATTGTGCTTTAGGAAAATCTTCATTTCTGGCACTTGTGAATCCAAATGACAAGTAGCGGTCATCATATTTTATTTTCTTTGTTTGAGAAGATTGGTTAGCATTGTGTGCTTTTTTTCCCCCCATTTGAATTGTCACTTGTCTTTGCTATTTGACCAACAGCAGATTCAACTATTTCCAAAGGTTTTCTGGATTTCTTGTATCTTTCAATTTCTATAAGTGCTGAATAGCTAGAAGTAGTACTTTTTCTCTGACTAGTTCCCTGCTTTAACCAGCTGTCCAAATTCATGGTTGTTTATAGGTTAAAAAAAAAAAACACACTTGGAAAAAATACAGATCTAGCCGCCTGACTACAAAGGATGCAATTTTTCTATAAAGCCCTTAAAAAAGAACTTAAGCAGGATTTTTGAGCAAAAAGATTTGAACATTTTGAAACAGATCTCACTGTAACCCTGAAAAGGATGCTGTGTTTTATAAAGTTCTTAGAAAGATGTTTTTAATGATTTTTTTGAAGGAGTGGAGACTGGATGAGCATCTAACGGAGGAGGGAAGGGAGTTCCACGGGAACGGTGCAGCCCTCGAGAAGTCTTGAAAGCGAGCATCAGAGGTGGGAGTATGGACAGAAGGTAGATGTGAGTCTTCAGCAGAGCTTAAGGGCCTAGACGGGACATACTTGTGTATTAGGGAGGATAGATAGGTGGAAGCAGCATTATGTAGATATTTGAAAGCAAGAACCAGAATTTTAAATTGAGCCCTATATCTTACAGGAAGTCAATGTAGGGACTAACAGAAGGGTGAGGCGTAGGAGGTGCAGGCGGACAGGAAGATGAGCCTCGCCGCTGCATTCATTATGGACTGTAACGGCGCAGGTTGGGAGCATGTAAAACCACTGAGAAGCGGATTAAAGTAGTCAAGGCGAGAAAGGACAGTGGAATGGACCAGCACCTTAATTGCATATGGTGTTAAGAAGGATCAATGTTTTTGAGATGGAAGTGGCAGGATTTGTCTATAGACTGAACATGAGGCGTGAAGGAGAGGTCGGAGTCAAAGAGAACACCTAGGCAGCGAGCCTGCATGGTGGAGCTGATGGTAGCACTGTTGACTTGGAGGGAGGGAGACACAGGAGTAACAACACTTGAGGGAGAAAAGACCAGAATTTCCGTTTTGGTCAAGTTGAGTTTAAGGAAGTGGGCAGCCATCCAGTTAGAAATAGCAGAGAGGCTGTCATAGACACTAGTCAAGAGGGACAGCGAGAGATCAGGAGAGAACACAAAGATTGCATGTCATCCGCATAGAAATGATATTGGAAGCCAAAAGAGTGAATGAGTTTACCAAGGGAGGCAGTATAGATGGAGAATAGTAGGGAACCAAGGACTGAACCTTGGGGGGGACACCAACAGAGAGGAGTTGGGGAGAAGAAGCAGAGCCAGAGAACGAAACACTGAAAGTTTGCTGGGAGAGGTAGGAGGAGCACCAGGAGAGCGCAATATCTTGTAGACCAATATTGCGAAGGATGAGAAGAAGCTGTTGATGATCAACAGTGTCAAAAGCCACAGAAAGGTCAAGGAGAATTATAGAGTAGTGACCACGAGATTTTCCAGCGATTAGATGATTGGAAACTTTGGTCAGTGCAGTTTCCACAGAATGCTTGTCGCAGAAACCAGATTGAAGCGGGTCTAGAAGAGAGTTGGACTCAAGGAAGTCTGTCAATCTCGCATACACAACTCTTTCAAGGATCTTGGATGCAAAAGGCAGTAGCCAGATAGGACGGTAGTTGGACAGGGAGTTGGGGTTAAAGTTGTGCTTCTTTAGAATTGGAGTTATTTGCATGAAGGGCGATGGAAATCTGCAGAGGAGAGAGATTGAGAATTTTATTGAGAAGTAGAGAAAGAGAAGACAGTAAGGCTGAGATGCGAGCGAATTGGATCTAGGGAGCAGAGCAGAAACCTCTTACATACATACCAGGTAATAAATATATTCAACCAGATGCGTTCTGTGCTGAGGTATATTGCCATAGATCTCTTAAAAGATTTTAGATTGAATGAAGATTTGACTGTCCCTGAGGTTATTCCATAATTACGGTGCTCTAAGTAATCGAGCCACTTTCTTTTTGTATTGCGGTATGCTAAATTTCGTGCTAGTACAGGATCGGAGGTTATAGGAGGTGCGTACAGCTGGGGAGAGCATTTGTCAACAGCTCAGGTTTTTGTAGCAAAAACAATGTTTTTGTGTGTATAAAACTAATTTATAAAAATATAGTAAGCAGAATATATATTTTTTTAAATAAAATTATATAAATAAGTGTGAAGGATTTTTCATGTAATTGCCTGTAATTGCATGTAATTGCCTGTGGGCCCTCAGTTAAACCTTCTCCCTGCTGCTTAAATACCTGTATCCGTTCGGTTCAATATGTATGAAAGAAATGTATCCGGTTACCGAACGGAGACCACACACCCTGGGTAGCAATCAGCATTAGAACACAGAAAACCGCAACTTAACTGCTACTAGGTGGCCGCCATTCGGCATACGAACATGGCGAGAACAAAGGATGGCAGCCATCTTAGAACTCACGAACGCGGTCAGCGGGACTTATGCAGGGATTGCCTGGAACCAATTTCGGCACGGCAACCATGGAAGTCCTGGATGAATACGTTCCCCTCCACGAATCAAACTGGCGTTCGGTAGATAGAATCTACCGAATGAGGGGAACGTTCACATGTAACCAGCTGCACCGTACGAACTGTGGTTTTCGTGTAGTTAGATGCGAACAGAGACCGGCTCTTGCTACTGATTCTATGGAACTCTAGATCGGATACCTCCACATGGCAAGCCGGTCAAACTTCCACACGATGCGACACGGAAACTACCGAACGGAAATTCGTGAAATTTGGATATATGACTACCAGTATCCTCAGCTACCCAGGGATGTTGAAATATGTTTGTATGTTGTATAAAAAGTACTTTTCTGAAATTGTTAAAAAAAAAAACTGTAAATGTTCTGGCCAGCAGATAATTGAGCTGTGTATATTGTTAAAACTCAATTATCTAGCCTGGCCCAGAGGAGGAGTTTTGTGCTGCATAAATTGTGAGTTCTGTGTGCCAGTAAATGAGTCTTGTCCCAGCATTAAGCTTTGACTCATGTGTGGATTATTCGGCGATTCCAGGGATATTTCTACTCGTGGAATATTGGGTGATTTTCTTTTATGGGAAGAAGGGAATACTTGACGGAGTAACGGATTGTACCATCACAATAAGTAACTAAGATAAAGACATTGCCTTTTTTTTTTTTAACAGTTTTTAGCCCCCGACAGAGCCTTGCAATGCCCCCACCCAACAGAGCCTTGCAATGCCCCCCCCCCCCCCTGTAGGAGCATTAAGAGGGTGCGGTTGTATTTCCCTTCTGTGGTGGGATCAGGGGGGAGAGGATCCCTTTGGGGTACCAGGTCTATGGGTGGTTGGTGTGTCCTCTCTTTTGACTTGTTAGGGTACATGTATATGGATACAACAGCATATATCATTGCAAACAATAAAACGTAGTATCACCTCTGCAAGCAAAGTTTCAGTCTTTGCATAGTGGTCTGATATCTATGCACCCTGAGCCCCTTCATCCCCTCTCGTGTGGTAGAGGCTTTGGTGAAAACCTCAGCAACATCTGGGGGCCATTCAACAAGAATGAACGGGACCCCTCGGCCCCCTGGCCAGAGTAAGCTCCAGCATAAACCCCCCCATGTAGGCAACGTTTAGTGGGGTTTATCCCAGGTGGAGAGTGATGCGTGGGTGTGTGAGGCAGATTCATGTCTGTGGGCCTGGGCAGGGTTTGGTGATATAACCTATGTATGCCCATCTGTGCCCAGCATTGTGTCAGGGTTTGGGGGCAAAGGGTGAAACCTGTCAGGAGCAAAGACTGTCCGGCAACTAGAGTGGGTAGTGTATCACCGTGGGAAAGTCTTATACTTGTAGCTGCATGTGGTCCAGCACCAGGAACAGGGTGTTGCTGTCGGAAAGTGTCCCCTTCTTATGGCTGAATGCGACCCAGAGCCAGGAACAGGACGTCCTCCCTGTCCGGTTCACTGTTGTGTTTTCCACTCCACAGGCAGGCGCGATGCAGCTTGAGGAGACTTCATTGTAGGTGAGTGAGATTTGCCCCAGCTTCTGAGTATTCGTAGGCCTTCTGATTCGGAGGATATCACTGTAGTCTTCCCATTTCGGTGCACTAAGAGCTTTGTAGGGAAGCCCCATCGGTAGTCGATGTGCTGTTCATGTAGGGCTCCTGTGACTATCACAAAGTTCTTTTGGCGTATGGTGGTCGCAGAGAGGTCCACAAAGATTCTCACCGGTTGGTATTCGTGGTAGGTCTTTTTTGGTTCTGCTTGCCCTCAGCACAAGGTCTTTGGCGTGGTAGTAGTGCATTTTGAGAAGGACATCTCGTGGGGTGTCTTGCGGCAAGAACTGTGGTTTCGCCACCTTGTGTATGCGGTCCATGATGAGTGGCTCCATAGGTAGGTCTGGAGTCAGTGTCCGAAAGAGTTTCATGGTGTAGGCCTTAAGGTCAGGAGTGATGACAGTCTCCAGGGCCCCTTGCAAGCGGATGCTACTCCAGCGGGAGCGGTCCTCGATATCCGCCAGTTTGGATTTGTATCTTGCAACCTGTGAGGTGAGGTCCTCGACTTTGGTCACTAAAGGTATTATACGCCTCCGCTTGGTCTGCCATTTTTGTCTCAAGGTCTGCAGTCCTGGTGCCCAGCTCCTGGATGTCTTGTCTGAGGTTCCCCAAATGATTTCTGGAGGGTACATTGAAATTTGGTGGCCATGTCATCGAGCATGGTCTGCAGGAGAGTAGAGGAGAGTACTGTGGCTGGAGACTGGGAATCTCGAGCCTGGTCGGAGTCGATGTCAGTGCCATCTTGGCTATCCTCCAGGAGCATGGTTGCCTTCGTTAGGTCTGCTTCACCCCAAAGACGTTTGTGTTCTCCGCCCGATCTGCATGTCGTTTTCCCTTGTGGTGGGACATTTTGCATGCATTAGCTATTCAGTTCTTGTTTGCATAGTTTTCTTCTTGTTTTCTTGGGCTTTTGGTATAATGAGGGTCAGTTTGCTCGGAGCTAGCGGCACATTCGACGGCTCCTTACGAGGTTCAGGACACGCCCCCCAAGATTTTCTTGGCAATATTAGTGAACAGATTTAATTTTATTTTAAACACTATTATTGACAGATCAAATAGGTTTTGTGCCAGACAGTACTTCCTATAACACCAGGAAAATAAGTGATATTTCCAAAAAGAAAAATATCCTCTTATTATTCTGGCAGTGGACACAGAAAGCATTTGACTGGGTCAATGAGAGTTTTTAAGTAGAAACTTTTGAAATTTGGCTTTCAGGTGATCGTGTCTTTATATTTTTGCCCCTCAACTGGAATCGTCAGCCCAAAGCTGACTGGTTCAACCTGTATAATGGTACCAGACAAGGTTGCCCATTGTCACCAATCTTGTATATCATACTTAAAGATTTTGGCTATTATTAGAAATAAAAGATCTAAAACTGAACCTGTCACGAATGCACCCTGCTTCAAGAGTGAGTGATGTAGTTGTGGTGGTGAAAGGGTTAAAGTTCACCATTTGTCTGCACTAGACCGGAAATAATGATACAATCCCCCTTAACACCACCCACACTTAAGCAGAATAATATAACTATTACCATTTTATTGCTGCCACCACCAAGACAATATATCATCAATCTGAATGGAAACATTTGGTTCTATCTCCTCTTTTGTACTTGCCATGTGATTCATGACACCTGAGCGCTTTTTTTAAAAAATGTGGTTACTTTGATCCCCTACAAATAGACGAGACGGAGAGATATGATAGAAACATTTAAATACATCAAGGGAATCAAAACCGTAAAGGAGGAGACTATATTTAAAAGAAGAAAAACTACCACAACAAGGGGGCAAAGGTTTAAAAATAATATCAGGAAGTATTACTTTACAGAGAGGGTAGAGAATGCATGGCATAGCCTTCCAGTCTAAGTGGTAAAGGTTAACACAGTGAGGGAGTTTAAGCATGCATGGATAGGCATAGGGCTATCCTAGACTTCATAGAAGGCCAGGGACTAATGAAAGTATTTAGAACATTTGGCCAGACTAGATGGGCCGAATGGTTCTTAGCTATCAGATTCTATGTTTCTATTCTTTATGCAGAACCTTCTCTTAATTCACTTACAAAAAAGGTGTGGCGAAACGCCTTGCGATTTTATCAGTTTTGCATCCATTTTGTATTCATATTTTCCTTTTGGCGATTTAGAATAAAATGTAGCTTTTTATCACCATCCTCTTTTTTTTTATTGATTTGATACTGCTGGTCCCAATTTTTATTTTGGCATTTCCTCTACACTGTGGATTCCTCTGATTGGGAAGATCTGTTTGCAAGTGTTACTATATATTTTCCCATGTTTGTCACTTCAAATCTCATCTGCCGAATTTCGCACCGTAAGGATTTATGTGGGACTTTTTTGTAACACTAGACAAAATATTTTGTTTAATTATAATCTTGCATTTGTTTTCACTACCATTAGGAGCAACCAGTTTAGTTTGTGTATTTACTATTTGTCTTGGGAATAAGGGTTGACCAAGTTTCTATGTTTGCGGTCTCCAAATTCCCCAGATATTAATCCAATTAAGCATCTGTGAAATGTACTGGAACAACTCCAATGCATGAAGGCCACACCTCTAAACAAGCAGGACTTAAAGGATCTGCTGCTATGGTCTTTGTGCGAGATACCACAGGGACGTTCAGACGTCTTGTGGAGTCTATGTTTTGACGTATCTGCTATTTTGGAAGCACAAGGAGGACCTACACGATAATAGGCAGGTGGTTTTATTGTTGTGGCTGATCAGTGTATATTAATATACTTTAGCAGTCACGCATATACATGCCCACCTGTGTTTAAAAATACATCAACACCAAACACAATTACTCTCCTGTATACATGCCAAATACATCACTGCATTCAGATTATCCATCTTCTATTTACAAATATTCCACACATACACCCCCAGCATTCATACACTTTATTACAAATAAACTGTTATTTTACAATTACAGGTGGTATTCAACTTTTCCTTTCATAAAATGCATGCTGATACTACATGCAAATATTTACTCATAATAAATATTAAAAATAAAATTCAAACAAGCCATGCAGAGGTGAATTCACAGCAATTTTACACTCTGATACACATACTTTCATTAATAAATGTACATTTGCCTTCAAATGGTCTGAGGATCCAATTTTACCTGGGTGCCCAGTAGCCTGTTAGTCTGTCCTCGGACCCCCTAGTCACGTTCACTCCACCCACTGAATTATAAATCTTCATCAACCCTGTCACATTCATTCACCCACCCACCCCTAATCCATCACCCATGTTATTGTTCACATATCCCAATCCACTATGTACATTGTTCTTTCACCCAACACAGATACATTGTTCTTTCACCCAACACAGATACATTGTTCTTTCACCCAACACAGATACATTGTTCTTTCACCCAACACAGATACATTGTTCTTTCACCCAACACAGATACATTGTTCTTTCACCCAACACAGATACATTGTTCTTTCACCCAACACAGATACATTGTTCTTTCACCCAACACAGATACATTGTTCTTTCACCCAACACAGATACATTGTTCTTTCACCCAACACAGATACATTGTTCTTTCACCCAACACAGATACATTGTTCTTTCACCCAACACCGACAAATTAAAGTTATCAGCACCCAGTATCCTACATGCATTATGCACAAGCTCATATATACAGTCCCTCAACTTATATGAGCAGTCATACACATTTATAAAATAAACACCTGTACCTTTAAGCTGGTCATCTAGTACCCCCCCCACCCACACACCACTCAGCCAGTACTCCCCCCCCCACACACACCACTCAGCCAATACTCCCCCCCCCCACACACACCACTCAGCCAATACTCCCCCCCCACACACACACCACTCAGCCAATACTCCCCCCCCACACACACCACTCAGCCAATACTCCCCCCCCCACACACACCACTCAGCCAATACTCCCCCCCCCACACACACCACTCAGCCAATACTCCCCCCCCCCACACACACCACTCAGCCAATACTCCCCCCCCCACATACACCACTCAGCCAATACTCCCCCCCCCCCCACACACACCACTCAGCCAATACTCCCCCCCCCCCCACACACACCACTCAGCCAATACTCCCCCCCCCACACACCACTCAGCCAATACTCCCCCCCACACACACCACTCAGCCAATACTCCCCCCCCCCACACACACCACTCAGCCAATACTCCCCCCCCCCACACACACCACTCAGCCAATACTCCCCCCCACACACACCACTCAGCCAATACTCCCCCCCACACACACCACTCAGCCAATACTCCCCCCCACACACACCACTCAGCCAATACTCCCCCCCACACACACCACTCAGCCAATACTCCCCCCCACACACACCACTCAGCCAATACTCCCCCCCACACACACCACTCAGCCAATACTCCCCCCCACACACACCACTCAGCCAATACTCCCCCCCACACACACCACTCAGCCAATACTCCCCCCCACACACACCACTCAGCCAATACTCCCCCCCACACACACCACTCAGCCAATACTCCCCCCCACACACACCACTCAGCCAATACTCCCCCCCACACACACCACTCAGCCAATACTCCCCCCCACACACACCACTCAGCCAATACTCCCCCCCACACACACCACTCAGCCAATACTCCCCCCCACACACACACACCACTCAGCCAATACTCCCCCCCACACACACACACCACTCAGCCAATACTCCCCCCCACACACACACCACTCAGCCAATACTCCCCCCCACACACACCACTCAGCCAATACTCCCCCCCACACACACACACCACTCAGCCAATACTCCCCCCCACACACACACCACTCAGCCAATACTCCCCCCCACACACACCACTCAGCCAATACTCCCCCCCACACACACCACTCAGCCAATACTCCCCCCCACACACACCACTCAGCCAATACTCCCCCCCACACACACACACCACTCAGCCAATACTCCCCCCCACACACACACACCACTCAGCCAATACTCCCCCCCACACACACACACCACTCAGCCAATACTCCCCCCCACACACACACACCACTCAGCCAATACTCCCCCCCACACACACACACCACTCAGCCAATACTCCCCCCCACACACACACACCACTCAGCCAATACTCCCCCCCACACACACACCACTCAGCCAATACTCCCCCCCACACACACACCACTCAGCCAATACTCCCCCCCACACACACACACACCACTCAGCCAATACTCCCCCCCACACACACACACACCACTCAGCCAATACTCCCCCCCACACACACACACACCACTCAGCCAATACTCCCCCCCACACACACACACACCACTCAGCCAATACTCCCCCCCCACACACACACCACTCAGCCAATACTCCCCCCCCACACACACACCACTCAGCCAATACTCCCCCCCCACACACACACCACTCAGCCAATACTCCCCCCCCACACACACACCACTCAGCCAATACTCCCCCCCCACACACACACCACTCAGCCAATACTCCCCCCCCACACACACACCACTCAGCCAATACTCCCCCCCACACACACACACCACTCAGCCAATACTCCCCCCCACACACACCACTCAGCCAATACTCCCCCCCACACACACCACTCAGCCAATACTCCCCCCCACACACACCACTCAGCCAATACTCCCCCCCACACACACCACTCAGCCAATACTCCCCCCCACACACACCACTCAGCCAATACTCCCCCCCACACACACCACTCAGCCAATACTCCCCCCCACACACACCACTCAGCCAATACTCCCCCCCACACACACCACTCAGCCAATACTCCCCCCCACACACACCACTCAGCCAATACTCCCCCCCACACACACCACTCAGCCAATACTCCCCCCCACACACACCACTCAGCCAATACTCCCCCCCACACACACCACTCAGCCAGTACTCCCCCCACACACCACTCAGCCAGTACTCCCCCCACACACCACTCAGCCAGTACTCCCCCCACACACCACTCAGCCAGTACTCCCCCCACACACCACTCAGCCAGTACTCTCCCCCCCACACCACTCAGCCAGTACTCCCCCCACACACCACTCAGCCAGTACTCCCCCCACACACCACTCAGCCAGTACTCCCCCCACACACCACTCAGCCAGTACTCCCCCCACACACCACTCAGCCAGTACTCCCCCCACACACCACTCAGCCAGTACTCTCCCCCCCCCCCACACACACAACCACACACACAACCACACCTCACTCAGTCATTTCTATACTGCAGATGCACCTTATACCTCCCCCACCAAGTGATTAGGTAAATCGGACAAGTTGTGTTGCAGAAGAGATAAAAATAATGGGATTATAGATATTTAGTATTGTGCAGGGAAATGTATTATGAGATCAGTGAACACATTTTTTGATAGCGGTCACAAGAAACATTAATTCTGGCTGTTAAACCGATCATACAACACAGATAACAATAGCCTCACTCATCAAAATAAAATAGTTCTTTTATATATATATATATATATATATATATATATATATATATATATATATAACCAAACATTGTATCCATCAACTGGGTGGCCTAATTGCCATATTAGATTACAATAACTACTTTAAAGAGTCTCACCTCATACATCTAGTAACTGGATGTAAAGGAAATGTTTTCTGTCTCATTTTTATAAAGTTTAGATTAATCAGCCTTGAATTAATTTGCTAATTAAACAACTCACAAGTGTTTACCATGGAGGCTAATAATGAACTAATAGGCACTTGTTTTCCAAAACAGATATTTCTCCTAAAGTTTGGATTTCATTTGATTGTAGTTCAGTGTTTAGACCCACTCCTCCCCCAATTTGAAGTATGATTAAATTGATACTATGTAACTATAATAGTAACGTATATAAAAAAAATGCTAACATTTTGTTGTTAACCTGAAACATTTATATTTCCAAGATAAGATAGAAAGTATTCGTTTTTTGCTGAACAAAAATGTAGCCTTTTGGGAAATAGCATTCATTTTATTTGCAGTAAAAGGACCCCTATAGGGGCACTATAACAACTTTATTGGAATTAAATTGTTTAGTGCAATGAGGTCTCTGGCAAAGGCTTACCTGAAGGGGTTAAACTATTAATGAATCACTTAACTGATAACAGTTCAAGCTAGCTCCTTATTGCTCTGCCCCTCCAGGCCTGCTCCATATGTCCACACAAGACGCCGCTAATAGGCTCTCCATTGAGAAAAGACAGTGTAAAATGTGTGTACCTCTCAGTGCTGTCCTGATTGAAGCCTCGGACATGGAAGGGAAGTGAATGATTAAAGCAATCGGATGCCCGCTTGAAGACTTTAGGGTGTGTTAACAGTTAAAACTCCTTATGTAAGTCAGCACCTGGGACAACTCACACCAAACAACTGTATTCTGATGGTTATTTAAAGGAACACTCCAAGCACCATAACCACTACAGCATGCTGTCTTAGTTCTGGTGTCAGATTTCCAGCAGTCCTCCTTTGCCTTGTCAGCTACCCTTATCCTTCAGACAGCCACCAGCTATAATATTCACTGACCACGGCCATAATCCCAGACACTAGACCTGCTCTGCATCAAACATATATCCTTCTTCCCTTGTTTAAAGGGCTCTCCAGTGCCAGGAAAACAATCCGTTTTCCTGGCACTGCAGGTCCCCTCTCCCTCCCACCTCCCATCCCTGGTTGCTGAAGGGGTGGAAACCCCTTCAGTCACTTACCAGAGGCAGCGACATGTCCCACGTCGCTGCTTCTTCCTCCGCCGCCGCTCCTCCCCTTCATTATGTCAGCCAGCGGGGGAGACTGATCTCGCCTGCTGGCTGGGGAGACCTTATGCGCATGTGCGGCGCATGCCCATTAGACCTCTCCATAGAAAAGCATTGAAAATGCTTTTCAGTGCTTTCCTATGGGGATTTTTGCAACGTTGGAGGTCCTCACACAGTGTGAGGACGTCCAGCAACGCTATAGCACAGGAAACCTGTGCTATGGACCAGGAAGTGCCCTCTAGTGGCCATCTAGTAGACAGCCACTAAGGGGAGGACTTAACCCTGCAAGGTAATTATTGCAGTTTATGAAAACTGCAATAATTACAGTTGCAGGGTTAAGGGTAGTGGGAGTTGGCACCCAGACCACTCCAATGGGCTGAAGTGGTCTGGGTGCCTGGAGTGTCCCTTTAAGGATACCTGTGGCAGCATGCTATACAGCTCAATACGAGTATCATTCTGGTGTTGTTTCTGATACAGGGTATTCCACCATACTATGTCCATTTATTCAAGTGTATCTTACATAAATATTTTTCTGGGAGATGATGCAAAGCAACCCACAGGAGTCAGTACTAGTATACCCCTAACACTCTGGAGCACATCGCCTGCTGTGGTTTTGATCCCAGTAGTCTGTTTATGTCCCTTCAGATTTATTCTGGTTATTAGCTCACTCTGTTCCTAACATCCCTGAATTCTGTTTCCCCAGACTAGGCTTCCCCCTTTTGTGGTTTTACCTTCTTTAGGCTCAGTGTTAAATCTGGCATCTCTAGTGAGCAGAAATATAATGCTATCAATTTTCTTGTCTTTTTGGTTAATGTTGTTTCAAGCTCTCCAAGTACGATATATCTTTTCCTGGACACCTGGCCATTATTATTATTTTTAAAGCGCCAGAAAATTCCGTAGCGCTGTACAATGGGCCATACAGTTATTTTTAATCTGTCAAAAAAACACATTATTTTTCTCCTGGGACATGTCTCCAGCAACAGCAACCACATTGCCTTCCTCCCTTGCATCACATTTCACATTTTGGAGTCTAGAAGTGGCTGTGTAAGGTCAAGTTACCAGGCATATGTCTCAGATTTTCTAGCCCAGCATGTTTGGTGGGAAGATCGAAAATCAGTTGTGGTTTGAACTGAAGAAATTATAGGATATTAGTGTTATCTTTTAAGACTGCCAGCAAGATTTGAAAATTAATTTAAACATGTGTAGGTGTTAAATAATAGCAGACGCCTTCTGTCCTATTGATTCTCTTAATTATAGAATTCCGTGCCAACAATTTGGGAACTAAACCTGTTTTATAATGATCCTTGCCTCCTTGCTCTTCAATACTATATTATTTATTTATAAAATAGATTTCTCTTGTTTTCAAGTATGTCCTAGTATGTATCAGGTGAGGGAGACCACTTGTGGTACACCCTGATTCCTATCGCTTTATCTAATCCAATCAGATCAAACCTGATGAAGAAACAGCAACCAATTAATATTTCAATCCCTGATTACAAATGACCTGATATGTTCAGGCAGAAACTTTGTTAAAGAAGAGATATTATCTGATTAAAAGTCTAGAGAATTCACGGTGTCTCTATGGAATACTAAATGAAAAGGGTAGGGTAATCAGGTCCTATAAATTGGACAGGTATCCATATATTCTGATTTTATAACTAAAGGCATTTAATGTTCCAGACAAGAATGTCATTAGAAACAATGCATCAGAAATATAGTACGAATATATATTGCCTGACACACCCTCACAAGTGCTGAGGCTGCCAGCAATGAAGCGTCTCTCTAGTTAATCAGAAAATAAAATAATGCTACATGTCTGTCACGTAAAACCTGAATTGCAGAAACAATGACACTTACGGGGACACTGTAGTTACCAAAACAACTTTCGCTTAATGAACCAGTTTTAGTGTATAGATCATGTCCCCGCAGTCTCACTGCAGTTCACTGCCATTTAGGAGTTAAATCACTTTGGTTTCAATTTATGCAGCCCTTGCTGCACCATCCCGCACTGACAGACTGCATGAAAATAAACTTTAAAAAATATTTATAACTTCCATGTGATGCACTGGTTTTGTTTACATTTATATTAAAGATTAAGTAAATGATATCATAATCCAGTTCAGACAAGGCAATGCAAGGGCAACATTGCAAAGGAAGAGGAAAAATAGAAACGTTGTTTCGTCAGTTCTCTTCTCTGTATGCTTTCTCTATGCTGACTGCCAAGTGCGAATGATAGAATTTATAACAACGATTGACTTGGAACTAAGTCATTTTATTTTTCATACTTCACAAATAAATATTTGTAATATATAGAGATGAGTAAACATAATGTAAAAAAAATCATAGGAAGTGTTGGTTCCTCTTTACTTGCTTATCTTATTTAGTTTCTTCTAATATTTTCATTGCATAGTGCTCTGTAATATGTTGGCACAATAAAAATAATAATTTGTAAAGTTATTGTACCAGGAAATCACAAAGGGTATTTGCCAACAGGGACCGGATACACGAGATAACAAAGAGATCCTATAGGTAACAGCGGCATAGTCCTGATTTTAAAGGGACACTATAGTCCCTAAAACAACTGCTTAATGAAGCAGTTTAGACGTATAGGTCTTGCCCCTGCAGTTTTACTGCTCAATTATCTGCATTTACAAGTTTAATCACTTTGTTTATGCAGCCCTAACCACACCTCCCTGCATGTGACTTATCCAGCCTTTTTAAACACTTCCTGTAAAGAGTCATCTAATGTTTACACTTCCTTTATTGCAAATTCTGTTTACTTTATAATTTCTTATCTCTTGCTCTGTTAATAGCTTGCTAGACCCTGTATGTAATTACAGTTTAAATTACAGAGCAGGAGATA
Organism: Pelobates fuscus; assembly: GCF_036172605.1. Lineage (NCBI taxonomy): Eukaryota > Metazoa > Chordata > Amphibia > Anura > Pelobatidae > Pelobates > Pelobates fuscus. The sequence goes on from NC_086324.1 coordinate 56,613,832, forward strand.
AATAACTGTTAAGGTAAGGTATATCTGATTGAAAGTAAAACCATTTTTCAGTGGTATAAATGGTGTGATGAGAACTGAATTTTGGTTTTTATGATATTCAAATGTAGATGTGATAACCCACTTATATTGATGTCTAATATGGGGTACTTGGCCTTTTCAATGTACTAAGTTAATAACACTCGCCATAAATCTAGTCTGGGCTTGGGCATGTACCAAATAGCTGATTTGGATCTGTAGGACATAATTGCACAGTGATGTTCTCAGATTACAATGTAAGGTTGCCAAAAAAGGGAAGGTGTGTAAAGTATTTATTAGTTCACTACTCCTACCCTGCTGCTGTTCCAATTATTTTAAAATTTATCTCACCTTTATCAGCTTACATATATAATAATATACTGATTAGAAAACATCAAGCGCACTAGAATTTAATACATTTATTTGAAGATTGTGTTTTCCCTACAGTTACTGAGCACTGCAGTCCTGTAATAGTTATCCGTAACCTTAAGTACCCTTAAAAGTAAAAATTATTTTATGTAAGACTTGAGTAACAACCTGACTGCTTGAATGTGTGATGTGAGCGAACAGGCCGTGGTCTAATTTAACAGCTGCTGTCTACTTGATAGCTCGCTTGCCTGTCCTGACTCATCTTGTGGGAGAGATGTCTAAGACCTGTTCTATAAACATCACCAGGGCTGACCTTAGGCCTTTAGGCGCCATGTGCAAAAAATCTTCTGTGTTTAGGGGTGTAGTGTTTGTATAAGGGTTCTATTAAATTTTTTTATAATTTAAAAAAATATTCATTCCCCCTTCCCTGTTGTTACATTGCATAGATGGGGACATGCTGGTCTCTGGTGGTCCAGCATGCTGGCAATCTGGTCTGCACTTCTGCCAGGTGCAGACCATGAGTAACTGTCTCGTGAGTTCGGGTACTTACAGTGTCAGAGCTTTCCTGTGATAATCTGCGTCAACAATCTGATTGGCTGGAACTCGGGAACAGCTGCTCGTGGTCTGCAGTCAACAGAGGTGCAGGCTAGAGAAGCCAGACTGTTTCCCCCACATTATAGAGGGGCAGACTAAGTATCATATGCTGCTGTCATATAATACTGTGAGCTGTATTGCTATGGAGCTCTGGATTAAAAACTCACAGTAATGCACTGTTTATCCATTTATCACTGAACTCCACAGCGACAAAAACAAACACAGTACTATGTGGTGTACAAGTTTATCACAGAATTCCACAATAATAAAACTTGCAGTAATGTGCCTATTAACATATCACAGTACTTGCCAACTATAAAACACTGAAAAAAGTGCATTTTTTATGACAGTTACACTGTAATAAATCTCACACTATATGGTGTAATGTGTGTATGTGTGTTATGTGTCGGCTGCGAGTGATATTTGTGATGTATTGGCTGTGTGTGATGGGTATTTTATTCAGATAAAAATGCACGAATGCAAGTGTGTATTTGTTCAGAGCCACATGCACACAGTCCAAAAGTCAGATTTATAGGTATAGCCTTACTTGCAGCTGACACAAGGAGGTCATGCAGGGTTATGACATGACACTCTCCTCCATTTGACACTCTGGATCTGAGCTATGAAACCGAGTAGAATGAGAGTAGATAAGTGCGTATTCTCCTTCTTGTGCAGATGTTACTCTGCACCACCAATAAAATGGTTTATTGCCAGCCCCAGCAACTACTAAACAGCAGGGGCAAATGAAGACCAGCCATTGCGTGTGCAAGCTATGTTGACCACCTCATGTCATCTTAGCTGTAGTGCTCTGTGCGGCCGCTCAACTGGCACCCCCTAAGGCTGGCCCTGAACATCTGTTGTGCCTAATCATTAAATTCATGAAGCACCAATATCCAAAAAGTAATAATCAATTACCTAATAAGGTTTATTACGATATTGGCGGGCACACAACCCAGTTCGGGATGAGTTTCTTGGGCTATAGGAAACAGAAACCACACAGAGACCAAGTTGCAGATAAGAATTCACATCACACTGTATTGTCCACGAGGGGACCCAATGCAGAGTAAGCTTAACTCTCATTAAGTAGTTGCATGCATTCACTTCAAAACAGCTTAGTATCTAGATATATCAGCTTAAGTATACATCACCATTAGAGGGGCTTGGTTGTGTCCTCTGCACGACTGGGGGAACTCTGACAGTCAGGCTTGGAGGGACCCTCTCTGGGAGCAGCAGGGGCCAGCAACACGCGTCCGCATTACAGGTGGGTAGTTCTCCAAGTGAGTGCCAAGTTTCTCCGTCTTTTATACCTTTTACCAAGTTTGTAACTTTTCCAAGATTTCTCATGAGTGCAGCCCAGCATGTATCTTGTCATGCGCGTTAAGTAATCAGTATGGTTGATCAGGCCAGTCATGACCACCCAAGGCCCATGCCAGACACATGCGGTATCTTATTCTATCTATGTCCCTACTCTTCTCTTTCTACACATTGTTGGTACCAGATCCCTCTTTTCAGCACGTGGGCCTTTTTGGATATTGGCCAGACATGCTATGGAATATTTTATGCAATCTTCTCTTAGTTGAATTTCTTAGTGCGACACAGTTTAATTTCTTAGTGCGACACAGTTTAAGCCAAGTGCCATCTTAACTATCTATAATAGATTAATTTGCTCATTAGTGATCATCAATCAATCATGCTTAATTAGTTAATTGGAATTTTATCACAATTATCACATCATGGATGAATACTCTATGGAGTTAACAGTACCACTGGAGAGAAGACTCACATTAGGTAAACAACGTTGCTATTAAGGTGCCTGAGGAGATGGAAGGATAAGGTGCCTGAGGAGAAGGAGAAGGATCCTTCTTCTCAGGCTTCCAAACCATACTCCGTCTCTGGCCCAGAACCCCTACAACAGGGTGGAATTAGAGCATTACTTAGTGAATTCTTGGAGGATTTTAAAAGGGTCATTAAAAGATGACAAATAAACTTTGGGACCTTGGAGCTTGATACATGGATCTGAATATTATCTATTACCTGCAGGAGTCTCTGGTGAATGAGGTTAATCAACTTAAAGGAACACTTTAGTTTTAGGAATACAAATATGTATTCCTAACACTAAAGTGTCCCTCTGCCTCCACTGCATCCCCATCCAGGAAAGAGTTAAAAAAAAAAACTTTTACAGTTAACTGATTCTAATGCCAATGTCCCTTGGCCCTGAGTCGCAGTCCTCCTCCGTAGACATCAGCCAATTGAGGGACGTCAATGCGTATGCGCGGCGAGTCAATGCTTTCCTATGGGGGTTTGCTTGATGCTGGATGTCCTCATGCAAAGCGTGTCAAACTCCCTGACACTACAGGAAGTGCCACTAGTGATTGTTTCATAGACAGTCACTAGAGGCAGTGTTAACACTGCAATGTAAACACTGCGGTTTCTCCAAAACTGCAATGTTTTACAATGCAGGGCTAAGGGGGCAAGGACACTGGACCCAGATCACTTGATGAGATGAAGGGTCATGGGTGGCTATAGTGTCCCTTTAAGTTAAATGTAACAGACCTTGAGGATTGTGCTAGAAGGAACAACTTAAGGATACTAAAATGCCTGATTTGGCAAACTACATTCAAAGATTCCTCAGTGCTTTAGTAGGAAGGCTCCTTCCCTGTAAAGTTGGACCGCACTCATTGCCTTTCACATATCACCTGGCAACTAGACACACAGAGATGTTATCACCAGGGTGCACTTCAATAGAGTTAAGGAGGTTAAGTTAGGAGAGCCATGTATTCAACTAATTGGTCCCCCGTAGATTCCAACAACTTAACATTTTTACTGATCTCTCTTAAGAAGAGAAGATGATTTGCTGCAGTCACTGTGGTCATTTGGGCTATCAAGTAAAGCTGTTAATATTGCAAGTTTTGGGTCGTTCACCATCCCCATCATAAGCTGATATATCCATAAAATTATAACCAAAATGGTATTAAGTTGATAAGAATCCATCAAAGTACCATGCAGCTGACATAATGCATTAACAATAGTAATGTTTGGTGTGTAATAATGATAAGACTGTAGAATAACTGATATGTGGTGAGTATTGACTATTTGGTGAATTTTGATGAGTGACCTTTTTAATGATACATTCAGGTTTGTTTCTGTTATTTTATTTTGAAATTTGGTATTTGAAAAAAGTGTGAAAAGACAAAAATAACTTACGGTATGTTTTGCATATATTTTAGTTATATATATATATATATATAAAGCCAAAAGTACAAGATAGCACTCCAGGGACTTCCAAGTCGAATGAATAAAACTTAGCTTTTATTAGCTCAAAATAAAAATCAACGTAAGTTTTATTAATTCGACTTGGAAGTCCCTGGAGTGCTATCTTGTACTTTTGGCTGTATCTGTTTGCTGATAAGCACCGGGCAAGTACATCAAGGAAGGTGGAGTGCATTACTATTTTTGTTTTATATAAATATATATATACCTGGGGGGATCATTTTATTATTAGCAACCCTGTCAATAATTGGTGGTGGCTGGGATACAATAGGTTCACTCCTCTAATGGGTAGGGACTGGCTGGCAATAGGTCCACCTTCTCTCCTTTATTATTAAGAGACCTCACTTGCCACCAATGGGTGTTGGGGGGGCACTATGTCCCACTTTATTATTGTTAGCGTCCTCACCTGCCACCAATTGGTAGAGCCTGGGGGACACTTGTGGGGGCTGGAGGATGACACTAAGCCCCCTCTTTATTTTAATAGCACCCACTCATGGGGCACCGGTGGGGTAACTGGAGGACCTTATCTACCCTATCTTAATTTATTAGGTGCCTCACCATGGGGGACCTGTGTCAGGTCCCCCTTTATTGGGTTAGTGACTATGCAGCAATTGCTGCTCTGTCGCAAGTCTTTTTTTATAACATTGAGCAGGCACAGGCTGCTCGCTGTTTAGTATACATTCTATTAAACATCGCAGCAGGGTAGTGGCAGGAGGGAGGGTTTAACCTCTCCTAAACTAATACAAGGCAAGAGTGAGGTGGAGGTATATGTGGCTATTTTTGAAGCAACGGGGAGTGCAATTTCCCACCGCTTCTATTTTTAAATATTACAGGGAGGGATCTACGTGCCGGTAGCTTTCTCTTTGTAATAACTAAAACGAATGAACAAAGAACAAACTGCACGGACAAAATTTTATCTAATAAAAAATTAGATTTTTCATTTTATTTGGTGTAATTTGTATTTATCCATTTGTTTTTCGGATGAATGGGCAAATTGCTGAGAATTCAAGTAAAAAACGTGTTTGTCTGAAAATGAATGCCCAAGTCTAGTAGCTTCCTCCTTGTAACAACTAAAACAAATAAAGAACAAATTGCAAGGACGAAATTTTGTTCAACAAGCAATTAGTTCTTCATTTCATTCATTATAATTTGTATTCGACTTTCGGACAAATGGCCGAATTGCCGAATAGACAGTCAAAAACATGCTTGCGAATGCCCAAGTCTAGTACAGATTTATCAATGTTTTCTTTTTTTTAAGAAATATTAATTCTTTATCTATTATTGCAAAAAGGCTTCATTCAAAATACAAACAACATCAGCTAATCATAGAGCATTTAAAGTCAAATGTTCTTGAATTGTCTGAGCCTACCTAACCAAGTTGTTTAGTCAGAGTGTCAAACCTTTGCATAACCGATCATCAGCAACTAGTCATACTGCATATAGTATATAAGTTTCAATGCTTGATCTACACACATGTCTACACAATGTTTTGTTAAACTACATGTCACATACTACTAAAAAGCACTACTAGATTATCTCTTGATTTCAAAACGTGCAGTAGCTCGAACTGTATAAGCATGATAAACATTCGACTTGTTACACAATTTGACTCTTAAAAACAAAAAATGTGCTATGTTATCGATGCCATACCAATGTTATAATATGTTTACGAATCTGTATGCACCAGCTGTCATGGCAGTGCAAACGTATGTTCTTCTTACTATGCACAAATAAAATTAAAAAAAAAAATGATTGACCTTGACCCCGAATATCAGCAGCAGACGTGCCCTGGAGATGGGAGGCAACCACTGAGGTTGAACCTATGGTGAAACTAATTAAGATCAGTGGCTTTCATCGGGGAACATCTTTCTAGGCTGTTGCCTACTCTGGGACAGTTCCCTAACCACTTCTTTCACTCTTGGGAGATGATTGCTCAGCATGAGAGATGACTGCCTGTAAGGAGGCCCTGAGTTCTATTTGCAGTCTGTGAAGGGACTTGTGAATGAAGTGCTCTAGAATGCCTTGAGACCTGGGGCTGGTGAGTTGCCAACACGTGGGACTTACACCACCATTATCATAGGGGCATTATCCATCATACGTTGGGTGTGTCTTTTGAACTTAAGAATTGCCTCTGTAACCATCACTTATAATACTATTACTGCTGTTCAATCATGCATACATAGCCTGTTATTTTGTTTTATACCTATAAAAGGTGCTCTATACTCTGACATGTCATATGTTATATGTGAAACTTCTCATGCTTATATGTTTTCTTACTGTGACCATGTCGTTGTACACTTGTTTCTCTATCAATGCACAAAAAAATAAAGACTGTAAATATATAAATAAATAAATAAATGTATATTCACCAAACAAGGGAAAGCCAGTAGCCTTTAGAAATAAACTGCAGAATCAAACTTTGTTCAAGTTAGAACAGGAACTAGGTCAGGGAAAGGCAACCTTTTAGTAGCACTATACCAAAACAAGATCTCCCTTGGAGTGCCAGCCCTATTTTTTTTAAATTGAGTTGTGCATGTTACCATTCTTCTTCTTATGTTATTTATGAGTGATGTAGTTGCTTTGTAACTTGTGATGCTTGTGGGATTGTGTGCTTGTATGTGGATTGTCAGTGTTGTGTTTGTGGAGAATGTGAGTGTGTTTGTGTGTAGGCTGTTTGTATTATTTGTATGGGGGGGAGTTTATTCTGTGGCTCTGTGTATATGTAGCACTGTGGGTGGCTTCCCTGGGGTTCAGTGGGGACCTGGCCGGCCAGGTACAAGTGCAGGGCAGAAGCTGTGGTAGCTGCTGTGTGTTCCTCTACTCCAGTGCAAATTCCCGTACACAAACGCTGGTAGGAAGTGCTGCAATGTGTAAAATGGAGATTGTTTCTCACCACCCACTGGTGCTCCTGATAGACCAGAGCATGTTTGTCTCTGGTAGCCTGGAATCCTGTACAAAGGCACCATGACTTCAATGCATTGCGTGCCCTCTTAACTAGGAGCTATTGGCCCTCTTCATAAAACCGCTCCATAAGAGAGAACAAAGGTTTAATGATTTAAAGGTCAAAACAAACAAATGCCCAATGAATAAAACAGAGACACTATTGTCAAGAAAATTTAACAGGTTGGTGTCCATGTCTGCAGCTAACTTGCATTCCCTTGTGAGCCCAAAATATAATGACCTTAGCAAGAATAGTGGATGAAGTTACCTAATTATATGCTTCATTATATTATTCACATAATGATCCTTCCATTACTAACCATCATTATTAGCTATTAATACATTATTGGACAAGTTACATATTCAACCGGTAGATCAAGGCCAGGCTTCTATCTTTTTGGTGGACAACCTTTAGAATGAGTGATTCAACCCCTATTGATGCATAAAAGCTGATGGCTTCACATGAATATACTACCAAAACTTTGCTAAAATCTTAACACCTCAGCTTCCAAATTATTTCCAATAGCTTATTTCATCATCTAATCTCCCTGAATAATATACTCATGCTCATGTAATGACTTTTCCAAAGCCAAGTAAGCAATTAACTGTATGCCAGAATTTTAGGCCGATATTATTAAATGTTGACACTAAACTTTACTCAAAAATGTTAATTAATAGATTTACACCTATGTTGCCCACTCTTCTTCATTTGGACCAAGCAGGCTTCTTCGTAGGTGGACAACCCTCAGACAATATCCGCAAGTTTATTAATATTTTGCAACACGCTCAAATGTCACAATCTCAAGTGCTTCTCCTTTCCCTTGACGCAGAAAAGACATTGACAGGGTCCAATGGCAATATTTAAAGGGACACTATAGTCACCTGAACAACTTCAGCTTAATGAGGTTGTTCAGGTGAGTGCTACAGCTACCCGGAGCCTTTTTCTTGTAAGCACTGTATTTTCTGAGAAAATGCAGTGTTTACATTGGAAGCTTGGAACACCTCTTGTTGCAGTCAATCAGACGGCCACCAGAGGGACTTCCGAGTTCAGAGGCCCTAAAAAGGCCTCTCGTCCGATGCATTCTGGGTGAATGCATCAGACGGGCTATCAGCACACAAAGCACTGTGAACGCGCTTTGTGTGCTGACAGCCTGTCAGCACTGCTGTGGGCGTGGCTTCAGCTGACAGCTTCAGCTTCAGCTGACAGCTGAAGCCCGAACCCACAGGGACGCTTACGGTCCACAATAGTGGTTGAAGGGGGGGGGGGGAGACCTACTCTCCTCCCCCCCCCCCCCCGGCCCCCACCGCTGTGCGGCGGGTGGGGGCCCTAAAATTATCAATAAGGGGGGGACCTATTGTCCCCCCCCGGCCCCCACCCCTGAGCGGTGGGTGGGGGCCCTAAAATTATCGATAAGGGGGGGGACCTACTGTCCCCCCCCGGCCCCCACCCCTGTGCGGCGGGTGGGGCCCTAAAATTATCAATAAGGGGGGGGACCTACTGTCCCCCCCCGGCCCCCACCCCTGTGCGGTGGGTGGGGGCCCTAAAATTATCGATAAGGGGGGGGACCTACTGTCCCCCCCCGGCCCCCACCCCTGTGCGGCGGGTGGGGGCCCTACAATTATCAATAAGGGGGGGACCTACTGTCCCCCCCCCGGCCCCCACCCCTGTGCGGCGGGTGGGGGCCCTAAAATTATCAATTTTAGGCCTACTTCCCCCCCCCGGCCCCCACCCCTGAGCGGTGGGTGGGGGCCCTAAAATTATCGATAAGGGGGGGGGACCTACTGTCCCCCCCCCGGCCCCCACCCCTGAGCGGTGGGTGGGGGCCCTAAATACAAAGGGGGGGGACCCTAGTTAACCCTCCCCCCCCCCCAAAAAAAAATTATCTCCCTACCTACCCCCCTCACCCTAAAAATAATGAGGGGGGGAACATTAACTAAAAACCTGTAAAAAAGAAAAAATGAGATAAAATCAACTTACCATTCGATGTTTTCTTTCTTCTAAAATCTTCTTTCTTCAGCCCCAAAAAAGGCCAAATAAAAATCCATAATAACCGACGCAATTAAAAAAAAAAAAAAAAAAAACGAGCGCAAAAAAAAAGAATCCATCTTCACCCATGGAGGGCTCCGCGCAGACTGAGCTCCGCAGGGCGGGGGAAGGCTTATAAAGCCTTGCCCCGCCCTGCAATTATGCTAAGAACACTCTGATTGGTGGGTTTAAGCCAATCAGAGTGCTCTTTGTCATTTTACAAGCGTGGGAAAGTTCTTTGGAATTTTCCCACGCTTGTAAAATGACACAGAGCACTGTGATTGGATGGATTTCAAGCCATCCAATCACAGTGCTCTGTGTCATTTTACAAGCGTGGGAAAATTCCAAAGAACTTTCCCACGCTTGTAAAATGACAAAGAGCACTGTGATTGGATGGCTTGAAATCCATCCAATCACAGTGCTCTGTGTCATTTTACAAGCGTGGGAAAATTCCAAAGAACTTTCCCACGCTTGTAAAATGACACAGAGCACTGTGATTGGATGGCTTGAAATCCATCCAACCACAGTGCTCTGTGTCATTTTACAAGCGTGGGAAAATTCCAAAGAACTTTCCCACGCTTGTAAAATGACACAGAGCACTGTGATTGGATGGCTTGAAATCCATCCAATCACAATGCTCTGTGTCATTTTACAAGCGTGGGAAAATTCCAAAGAACTTTCCCACGCTTGTAAAATGACAAAGAGCACTCTGATTGGCTTAAACCCACCAATCAGAGTGTTCTTAGCATAATTGCAGGGCGGGGCAAGGCTTTATAAGCCTTCCCCCGCCCTGCGGAGCTCAGTCTGCGCGGAGCCCTCCATGGGTGAAGATGGATTATTTTTTTTTGCGCTCGTTTTTTTTTTCTTTTTTTTTTTAATTGCGTCGGTTATTATGGATTTTTATTTGGCCTTTTTTGGGGCTGAAGAAAGAAGATTTTAGAAGAAAGAAAACATCGAATGGTAAGTTGATTTTATCTCATTTTTTCTTTTTTACAGGTTTTTAGTTAATGTCCCCCCCCTCATTATTTTTAGGGTGAGGGGGGTAGGTAGGGAGATAATTTTTTTTTGGGGGGGGGGGAGGGTTAACTAGGGTCCCCCCCCCCTTTGTATTTAGGGCCCCCACCCACCGCTCAGGGGTGGGGGCCGGGGGGGACAGTAGGTCCCCCCTTATTGATAATTTTAGGGCCCCCACCCGCCGCACAGGGGTGGGGGCCGGGGGGGGGGACAGTAGGTCCCCCCCCCTTATCGATAATTTTAGGGCCCCCACCCACCGCTCAGGGGTGGGGGCCGGGGGGGGACAGTAGGTCCCCCCCCTTATCGATAATTTTAGGGCCCCCACCCGCCGCACAGGGGTGGGGGCCGGGGGGGGACAGTAGGTCCCCCCCCTTATCGATAATTTTAGGGCCCCCACCCGCCGCACAGGGGTGGGGGCCGGGGGGGGACAGTAGGTCCCCCCCTTATTGATAATTTTAGGGCCCCCACCCGCCGCACAGGGGTGGGGGCCGGGGGGGGACAGTAGGTCCCCCCCTCATTGATAATTTTAGGGCCCCCACCCGCCGCACAGGGGTGGGGGCCGGGGGGGGACAGTAGGTCCCCCCCTCATTGATAATTTTAGGGCCCCCACCCGCCGCACAGGGGTGGGGGCCGGGGGGGGACAGTAGGTCCCCCCCCTTATTGATAATTTTAGAAAGCGAGCTGAGCTGTCAGTCAGACAGCTCAGCTCGCGAACGCGCATTCCGCGCACATGCGCGGTAAAGCGCTCAGGTTCTTCATAGGGCGGCATTCAATGCCGCTCTATGAAGAACGCGATTGGTGCAGCGCGAAGCCGTCCCATTGGGCCCCGCGATTTCGTCATTTTGACGAAAAAGGGGGCGCGGCCTAGCGGGGAGCTCGGCGCTGGAACGGAGGTAAGTTTTTAATATAAAAACACCTCGAAATTTATTTTTAATAAATGAAAGTACATATAAAAGCAAGAAGGAAGGCTGGGGGACCTGTCTTTCTTGCTTTTATATGGTGACTATAGAGTCCCTTTAATTGAAACAATTAGAAGATTTGGACTTCCTTTTTATCTGCTATGCAAAGTTTGTACACAAACCCCTCAGCCTCAGTATTTTTTTCAGGGCTTTTAACTAACAGATTCAAGATTGCCAATTAATCCCGTCAAGGAAGCCCACTTTAATCTATGATTTGTCTTTGGAACCATTGGCAATAACTGTGCGTGAGAATCTGGATAATAAAGGTTACACATTGTCTCAAACACGGTTCTGTAAATTGGGAGTGTTTGCAGATGATATTATGCTACCCCTTACTAATCCACAGACTTCTCTTCCTAATTCACTGTTTATTTTGGTTCAATGTAATAATATCTCAAATCATGAAGTAAACATTCACAAATCTAATATTTTGCAGAAAGGCATGCCAGACATAATTATTAAATCCCTGGAACAATCCTTCCCTTATGACTAGAGGTATGACCGCTTCTTTGGGCATTAAAGTTGCCAAGAATACTGTATATCTACTATTAGTAACTCTTAATATTGAGGCAAAATGGAAACAAATAAGGGATTCTTTGATTTGGAGCAAATTCAAGCTATTCTGGCTTAGAATCGCCACTGTAAAAATGAATGTAGGGAGTTCCTACACAAAATAAAACAAATGGTTCCCCTGGCTCATAGGGAGCAAATGTTCATTTTGTTCAGGGTTTTTTTTTTTCACCAAATAGCGATCTCCTGGCTAGTCATGGAAGGAAACAGGCCACGGTACAAAGTTACCGAGGTTCGCAAGTTAAAGTATCTGTCTTTGAGTTCCAGGTACTCAACAACCCCGTACTGTTTCCTGCGTATAGAAGACAAAATGGCTGCCATTCTCCAGAGCACACGTTTTCGGTTATACGAATGGCGGCCAACCAGAGAGAGCATTTGAGTTTGTGGTTGTTTTGAAAATAAAGAGCCAGGAGGGTGGTCTGTGTTCAGTAGATAAAAGTACCAAACCAAGGAGAACAACTTGGGCTCGGGAAAAATAAAGAAAGTGTCCGGGTAGTTTGTTACAGTGTCCTTTTACGTTGTGTTTGTTAAATAAACACAATGCTATTTTTTAATGTAAAGAACTTAGATTGCATTAGAACAAAACAAAATTAAAAAATATATATTTTTATGTTCACATAAATAAATATTCTGCCAATAGATATATTTAAATAAACTACTGAGTACTCTAGATGTATAACTGTATAATTTACACATAAATGCAAGCTGTGCTAAGGTGAAGAGTTAGATGTTACAAATTTTTATAGTGTAGTTTTTACATCGTAAAAAAAATTAATTTTATTAACAAATGTGATACAAAGAGTTCTCAAAAATTAATAAAACTGAACAGTGGTATATTCCCTCCAAATCCCAATAATTGCACAGCTTGTATCTAACTTCATCATTGGAGTATGTAAGACATCTTAAAATAATTTAGGTCACTTTGCCTTTAAACACCACTTATGATAACAGCCCTTTTCGAGATATACTAGATCAGAAAGATGACAGATGGCTCCTGTACTTTTTGAACTGCTCGGATATGTAAAGAGATTTCAACTCTTCACATAAATATGGTGGTAATCAAAGATGTGTGCAGTGGCCCATTGAATTAGGAGGTGCACTCCGAAAAAAATTACCATCTAAACTTTGCTTAAAGATCTAATTTTGCAAATATGCATTTTTCTTCTAATGATTACTAGGAATAAACAGAGATTGTCATGTTTTTCAATAAAAAATGTTTAAAAAAAAAATAACAAGCTGACCCCAACACCTGCATAAGTGCCCCTGACAGATCTAAACAGATAACAAGGTGGCCACTTTGGGCATGAATTAGAGCAGGGGTCCTCAAACTCAGGCCCCCCAGATGTTGCTGAACTACAACTCCCATGATTCTTTGAATTACATAGATAGCCAGAGAATCATGGGAGTTGTAGTTTAGCAACATCTGGGGGGCCGAAGTTTGAGGACCCCTTAATTAGAGTGTGCCTGAGCAGAGTTGGCACACCGTTTGCGCACACCCTAAAACAACAATGGTCAGTGGCGTACATACCAGGGTCGCAGGGGTCGCGGCTGCGACCGGGCCCGGCCCACCAGGGGGCCCGGCCGCCCTGCGACCCAGGTATGTACCCACAGGGCCAGCCTCTTCTGCTGGGGGCCCAGGAGCCGGCCACCTCCGGGCCCCCCGAGGCTGGCCCTGCTGTCACCTGGCTGGCTGGCGGGCGCGCGAGGGAGCACTGTCCCCTGGGTGCTCCCTCTTCAGCTCCCTCGCGCACCGCACTGAAACCGGAGCCGGAAGATGACGCCATCTTCTGGCTCTGGTATCAGTACGCGGCGCGCGAGGGAGCTGAAGAGGGAGCACTCAGGGGAAAGTGCTCCCTCGCGCGCCCGCCAGCCAGCCGGGTGACAGCCTGGCCAGCAACACCACTGGACCCCAGGGAATCCCCCCAGCTCTTCCACAGGTAAGGAGGCTGGGGGGATTAAATTTAAAAAAAAACGTGTGTGTGTGTTAGTGAGTGTGTGTGTTAGTGTTAGAGTGTGTGTGTGTTAGTGAGTGTGTTAGTGTGTGTGTGTTAGTGAGTGTGTTAGTGTTAGTGAGTGTGTTAGTGTTAGTGAGTGTGTGTGTTAGTGTTAGTGAGTGTGTGTGTTAATGAGTGTGTTAGTGTTAGTGAGTGTGTTAGTGAGTGTGTGTGTTAGTGTTAGAGTGTGTGTTAGTGTTAGTGAGTGTGTGTGTTAGTGTTAGAGTGTGTGTTAGTGTTAGAGTGTGTGTGTTAGAGTGTGTGTGTTAGTGTGTGTGTCTGTTACTGAGTATGTTTGTGTGCGTCTGTCACTGAGTGTGTGTTTGTCAGTAAATGTGTGCGTCTGTTCATGAGAGTGTGTGTGTGTCTTAAGCACTTACCTTTCTCCAGCGCCGGACTCCCTTAACGCTGGGGATCTCTCCGTTCCCATCCGCCTCTCAGCTCCGAATGCACATGCGTGGCAAGAGCCACGCACGCATTCAAACCGCCCATAGGAAAGCATTACTCAATGCTTTCCTATGGACGTTCAGCGTCTTCTCACTGTGATTTTCACAGTGAGAATCGCAGAAAATCCTCTAGCGGCTGTCAATGAGACAGCCACTAGAGGCTGGATTAACCCTCGGTGAAACATAGCAGTTTCTCTGAAACTGCTATGTTTTCAGCTGCAGGGTTAAAACTAGAGAGACCTGGCACCCAGACCACTTCATTGAGCTGATGTGATCTGGGTGTCTGTAGTGGTCCTTTAAGTGTATGTGTTTATGCATGCACTGGCATACATACCGCGGTCGCACGGGTCGCAGCCCTGCGACCAGGTGCCCGCCGCCATGTGTTGGGGCCCCAGCCTGCGCAGAGTAAGCGCCCGCGCGGGGGGAGGGGGGGTCCCGGATCAGCTTTCGCACCGGGGCCCCATGGGTTGTGTGTACGCCACTGACAATGGTGCTAATAAATATCACATTTACAGTTTTATTTACTAAACTCCACATTCTAGAAAGTTAAGGCCTTGATTTATTATGTTTGCATATGTTATTCAAATGATTTAATATTGTTGGATAAACTTTTTTTTTAAATCTTAAAATATCAAAAAATATATCAATATATTAAAATATTTTGGGGAATATTAAATTATTTTAAAAGGTTATCCAAAAATATGAAATCATTTAAAAAAAACTTGAGAATAACTCTGTTAAGAAAAACAGTTGAGGTATTGTTTTCCTTTAAGTCTCAAGCACTGCTCATTTTTTTTAAAAATTTTTTTAGTATAAATTCTTTTATTCCATTTTTGACAAAATTACATAAACCGACAAAACAACACAAGTCGAGTTACATCCTTACATATTCAATACATTCACATTACACAATAGACAAACATATTTCGTATTACACCCTTATCTGTGAGGTCAGGCTAGGAGAGGGATCTGTCTAAGCTCAGGGCTCTTACTATTCAAGTAGTTACAGGTCTGATATATACCATTTAATTTATAGGGTAGTTTCTAGTTTGTTAACCCAACTTTGCCATAGGTCCATTCTTTTTGGGGAATTCAAATACGGGATACTCAAATCTCTTTCCATCTTCACCTGAAGATTGATTTGATTTTTAATAGTATCCCAAAGCAATACTTGATTAGATTTCCAATTCCGTGCCAAAGCTATTTTAAATGCAATAAAACTGTGAATTATAAAGCATCTTGTTGTATGTGGCATGCTTGGCCAATGCATATACAACAGAACTACCTCGGGTTTCTTAACTAGTTCTATTCCAGTTGTATCTTTAATAAAACTTAGCATTCTCTTAATTGAGATCTGAATGTTTGAGCAGCTCCACCAAATGTGTAGGAATGATCCGTCCTCTTTATCGCATCTCCAACATTTAGAGGTGACTCCTGGGTACATCTGAGATAGCTTGCTAGGGACTAAATACCATCTATAAATGACCTTATAGTGGGTCTCTAATAGATTTAAACTTTGGACCTGTCTGCGAGTATTGTTTATAGCTTTACAAAAATCTTGATAATCCAAAGAGCACTTTAAATCTTTTTCCCATTTATTCTTCTGGGGGAAACTAGATACCTCCTTAATATTCCTAATTACCTCTATTGCTTTAGCTAAAACTTTAGGTATAATCTGATTTGAAAATATGAACTTTAACATTAAGGCCGATTTTCTAGACTCTCTAATAAGATGTTTCTGCAGGAAATGTTTAAGCCTCAGGTAATTAAACAACTCTCGTTGGGGGAGTTGATACTTTTGTACAATAGTGCCGAAAGGCATTATATTATCTGAAGACAATATCTGTGACACTTTATTTATTCCTTGTGTTCTCCAACTATCTAAGGACAAGTCTATCATATTGGCTTCTATTATCCTCAAGTTTGCCGTATCCATAATTGTGTACTTGAGGTCTAATTTCTTTTTAATTTCCTCCCAGACGGGCAACATTTGAGCCCAAATCTTATTATTCTTAATATCAATCCCCATTTTTATTTAAACCAGTCAACAAAGTCCACTCTGTTGGAATAAAATCTCATTCACTTTAGTTCTGATTTTACTGCTCAATCTAGGACCATGCTCAATGGCTGAGAGCCCTCAGGGGATTATTATGATTATTTTATTATTTATATAGCATCATCAAATTCCGCAGCGCTTTACAATGGGTGGACGAACACACATGTAGTTGTAACCAGACAAGTTAGACACACAGGAACAGAGGGGTTGAGGGCCCTGCTCAATACGCTTACATGCTAGAGGGAGTTGGGTAAAGTGACACAAAATGTAAGGATAGTAATAGACTAGTGACAGTTGCAAGAGAGGGATCAGATGTGAGCTATTAACAGTTTAATTGATACACTTATATGAAGAAGTGGGTTTTTAATGATTTTTTTTGAAGGAGTGGAGACTGGGTGAGCATCTAACGGAGGAGGGAAGCGAGATCCACAGGAACGGTGCAACCCTCGAGAAGTCTTGAAGGCGAGCATCAGAGGTGGGAGTACGGACAGAAAATAGACGTAAGTCTTCAGCAGATTGGGTATTAGGGAGGATAGATAGGTTGGAGGGGATGCTCTCAGCCAATGACCGTGGTCCTGCTTTGCTGAATAGAATTAATTGAATTAGACCAAAAGCAAGGGATCCAGCCATTGGGCACCTGTCAAGACTCATTCTAAAATGGTTTGACGGCTTACCATGGGACTGCGCCAGGACACTCCGGGGACCATAACCACTAAAACAGGCTTGGAGGAGAGTTTCTTTTAGTCTTTTAACACTTAAAATAGCGTGGAAAACAAGAAGCTTTTTTTTCAAATGTTTTGCAACTGTGATTTTGTAACTATTATTGGAGCATGGATTAACCGTTGCCCGCCCAGATGCAATAACAATACAACACAGGGTAAAACAATGATAGCGGTAGAAGTCAACTACAATAAGCAATATTTAAACATTAGTCATATTGGAATGTTCATTTTAACCCCTCACTGGTTACCGTTTAATATAATAAGCACTCATATATCAAGATCGACAATAATTTATTTACTTTATTGGTTTCAGCATCTTAGCAGGGTAGGTAATTCCATAAATCCATCACCTTTCTATGAAGTAGAATTTTCACTCGTGGGTCTGCCACCCTGTAATTTCAAACAAAAGTGCCCATTCTGTGAGTTTCAATGGCAACAGGCAGCAGTTATGGTCCGTATACAATGAACATTCCACTGGAGTATCAAGCTTCCGAAATATGATTGTCCACAGAGTCCTCCTTTGGAGTTGCAGGTCGTGCAGTTTCTGTCATGTAACTGCCACAAGCTATCAGTACATGCTGAGGCCGGACTGGAACCGGCAGCAATATGCTACCAGGTAGACCAGTGTGATGTCGAGCTGCAAGAATGGCATCTTTTATAGCAAAAAACACTGAAGAAGCAAGGAACATGGATACTTCTTGAACAGCCTGGAAAAAAAAAAAAAAATAAGTAATACATTAATGCAATTTTTCAGGGTTTCATTCCACCCTAATACAGTGCAACCACAGATGTGCATCATTTTATTAAACAAATACTTTGAGCACCATAACCACTACAGCCATTAAGAATAGTTTATCAATTTACCTGGCTCCTGCAAGCTGTAGTGGTTATGGTGCCTGGAGTGTTCATTTAATCATCATTTTGAATTTAAGAGCATATAGACTAATCTATTTAAAGATGGCTGGTGGGTTGCCAATTTTTTTTTCTTTTTTTGGACTTTACGATGGTTACAAGGTTAATTTATGAATTTACATTTGTTGGAACTTACTTTGGGTGAGCAGATCATGTAAGGATTTGGACTGGAAGGTAGCAAAGTTACATTGAATATCTCCGGTGTATTATCAGACTTTTCGCTCTCTGTTTGGCTTGACTGTATACCATTATTTGATTCTTGGAAAAAGTATTTAAAATCTTCTCTTGTAAAAAGTTCCAGCCCTTCACGGAAGGCTTCCTTAATCTGGAAAGAACACAGCATTTAGAGTGTAAATAGATAGGGACTACAGTAAAACATTTAGAAAGACAATTTTTAATAATAATGTATATAAGTACAATATATATATACCCCCTTCAGATCAGACATGTTCATTTAGTGAATTGGTCAATGTGAATATGTGTGAATCTGGAATACTAACGCTACCACTAAAATGTAATTGTATTTTTGCTGCCATCTACTGGACCTGGGAAATAGCTTATATTTTACTGCTATTTTAATCCATGGTACTTGGTCTATAGGCCAGTTGGCAATAAGTGAAATGTGTAGTAGGGCTCACAATGAAAGCAAACAACTAAAGTTGATAGGCAGAAAGAAAAAACACTGCAAAAATAGACTGCCTAGATGGATACTAAAAAGGCCCCTCTGACACACATTATCAAAAAGCTCCTATAACATACTCAAAAGTGTATCTCAACACTCCTGTCTAGATAGGTACTAATATAAGTGTCATTGCCCATAAAGTAACAGTTTGTTTATCCGGGAAGCTGTTCAAATAGATGTAGCCAGACCCTGGGGCCAAGTTCAGAGACTGGAGCCAAAGTAACTAGCTGAAAATATACTCCAAATCTATAAGAGACTAACAGCCTGCATCAAGAACCTAACCTAGCTAAAAGAGAAAATGTCTAAACTCGACGCGCGTTTCAGTGCTCTCAGGTGCCTTTTTCAAGAGTGTTTCCATGCCGGGTGCTTACCCGGTCTTTTTTTAAGGGAATGGGATCCGCCTTCAAAGCCATGTGAGCTTTGAAGGCGGATCCTTGGCTGTTAATCCCTGGATGATAGGGTGGAAATATTGTTGGGCCTTCTCACTGATGGCGGAATAAAGTTATTAAATACACTTATTTTTTTTGCAGAGTTTCAAAGAGTTGCTTTATTCCAATGGCTGATCATGTAACCAAGCCCCTTTACAGTAGTAAAATAATCCACTAGAATCAAACAAAAGCAATTGAAATAGCTTAACAGAACAAATGCTTCTAGTGGTTTCCCCAAATTCAACTGAAAATCCAACTTATAATGACTTCTCCAGTCTCAAAGTTATTCAACCCCCTAAATAGAATCCCTCACAACAGCACAAATATGCAAAACTGATCAGGTGTTGTCTCAAGCACACCTGATCCAACTAATTAAGGGCTTATTTAGTTTCAGTAGGTGTGCTTGAGCTGGAACACTTCAAATACCTGAACTGGCTAGGGTTTTATTGAGTGTCACGTTTGACTGCATGTTAAAAATATGGCTACATCAAAAGAATGGTTCACAAAGTTAAGAGAAGAGATCAACGCTCTTCAAAAAAAAGGAACAGGATACAAAAAGATAGTGAAGGCACTGAATGCTCCTAGAGACACTGTTGTAAGCATAGTTCACATGGTCAAAGTTGAAGAAACAGTGGTATCACTACCTGGATGGGGCAGAAAAAGGAAGCTATCAATGGCTACAACCAGATTTCTGAGAAGGCAGGCTATAAAAAACCATTGAGTGACTGCAAAAGACTTGCAGCAAGACTTGGTAGCAACAGTGTGCTGTAGTGGTTATGGTGTCTGGAGTGTTTCTATAATGATTAACTATAGGGTAACTAGCAAATAGCAAACAATAGTTCCCATAGTTGGGTCGCTGATAAAAGTTATTCAGATATTAGAAAGAAATCGATTCGGGATCTACTTCTATCTACTGTCTGGATTTCTGAAAGGCTGGCCATCTTTGGGTCATCGGAGCACCGAGGGCTATTTGTTATCATACTGTATACTGATTGCAGTTCCTACTGATAAAATGTATGACATTACTTTAGATTCCCCCCCCCCCCATCTGATGATGGATACAGGTTTTCCCTGCAATAGGCAAAGAAGGTACTCCAAAAATCTTTACCAACCTGTTCAGTGTTCACAGTCTGACTGATATTAGAACCCACGTCTAGAACAATATCTGTTCTCACATTCTAAAGAGAAAATGAAAAGTAAATTACTATTATTATTATTAGTAGTAGTAGTAATGTACAATTATAGAAAAAAGATAGGACTAATGGTTGGCAGAGTAGCAGCAAACTACCTCCCAAATAGACCTTATATCCTTATGTTATATGAAAGGCTGTTCTGCAATTACCCTCTAGGGGGAGTCTTGCATGCAGGTAGCCAGAAAAACAAAAAACTCTTTAATAGTCCCTCTTGGGGAGAAAAAATGTAAACGTGTAAATATAGATTAAAATAAGGACCTAGTGGGGTAGGGTCACGACTAATCCAAAGAACTATGCTTTAAGGACAAATAACTGTGAATATATATCTATGGCTCAGAATGTGCCAATTGTTACAACAGTTTACTTGTACCAGAGAAAAGGAGATACAATGTTTGTATCCAAAGTTGCAAATTACGGATCAAATGGTTCCTAAGGATGCCTTAACTGATATCTCATGCATCGAGCACTTATTTAGGCGGAACCAGGTACAGGTGTAAAGGGTACCAGCATAGAAGTTACTCAGACTTTATTGGCTAGAACTATGCCAATCGTGGTAACAGATTACTTGTACACAAAGAGGAAAAAAGGTACCGAGTATGCAACAAAACACTTCAGGTTTTGGTGGTAGGAAGAGTAATTCCTATAGATGCCATTAAGTTATATCCCGTGCACGAAGCACATATTGGATCTATGGCCAAAATAGAAACAATTCTTCGTTGCCAGAGAGAAGCGTTGTATAGAATATGTAACAAGATGCCTAAACAGCTATATGAGATTTGGGGTTAGGAGTCCCTAGCATCTTGTTCATATTGGTAACAATCTTTGGCAATGCCCAGAATCGTGAAGTGTTTGATTAGTCAACCCCCAAAATTGTCCTTAAACGAAAACGTTAAAATTTAGAAAATCATCCGCTCTATGTGGGTAGCTCAACGCGCGTTTCGGCGATACAAGTCGCCTTTATCAAGAGTTTTGTTTTGTTGCATACTCGGTACCTTTTTTCCTCTTTGTGTACAAGTAATCTGTTACCACGATTGGCATAGTTCTAGCCAATAAAGTCTGAGTAACTTCTATGCTGGTACCCTTTACACCTGTACCTGGTTCCGCCTAAATAAGTGC
This sequence comes from Pelobates fuscus, assembly GCF_036172605.1. Taxonomy (NCBI): domain Eukaryota; kingdom Metazoa; phylum Chordata; class Amphibia; order Anura; family Pelobatidae; genus Pelobates; species Pelobates fuscus. The sequence continues at coordinate 56,635,138 of NC_086324.1, forward strand.
TCGATGCATGAGATATCAGTTAAGGCATCCTTAGGAACCATTTGATCCGTAATTTGCAACTTTGGATACAAACATTGTATCTCCTTTTCTCTGGTACAAGTAAACTGTTGTAACAATTGGCACATTCTGAGCCATAGATATATATTCACAGTTATTTGTCCTTAAAGCATAGTTCTTTGGATTAGTCGTGACCCTACCCCACTAGGTCCTTATTTTAATCTATATTTACACATTTACATTTTTTCTCCCCAAGAGGGACTATTAAAGAGTTTTTTGTTTTTCTGGCTACCTGCATGCAAGACTCCCCCTAGAGGGTAATTGCAGAACAGCCTTTCATATAACATAAGGATATAAGGTCTATTTGGGAGGTAGTTTGCTGCTACTCTGCCAACCATTAGTCCTATCTTTTTTCTATATCTCCAGGGGTTATGCCCCATTGTATCCTATAACCACCACAACACTGGCGGATGGACTTAGTCCATTTCCTTCCAGCGTTGTTCTTTCTTTAATGTACAATTATAAGTGTGGATATAAAACAGCAAATAACAGACAAAATAACGATAACAGATACAAGAGGTGAAGAGGGGCCTGCTCAAATAAGCTTAACCCTTTCACTACCAATCGGTTTGCAAAAAAACAGTAATTTGGGCGTCCTGGGAAGTAATGTTTAAATGTACCGTATGTTTTGTTTTAGTATGCATAGAAAGGACAGCATGCATAAGATCCCCTGTAATTTAATTTGTGGAATAGTATGGCAGGAATTATAATGCCATTCTATTGGATATATATATATATATATATATATATATATATATGAGAGAGAGAGAGAGAGAGATGATATCAGACACTTCAGTGTTGCAGTGTATGAATTGAGGATTATAGTTTGAGGGGCAGTTTGCTGAACTGTGTGTTATATAGTGTTACTTTAGGGGTTCCTGGTTCTTAATTTGTCATGGCGTGACTGGATAGGTGGGTAAGAGCAGAGTAGGATTAACCATAAGGTGATCCTGGGCAGTTGCCTTTAGGCCAGGGGTTAGACAGAGGCCCTACAACCATGAATCTGCTTGGTTTGTTAACAATCCCAATGTGAAGAACAAAAGGGGGTCCCAAACTGGCAACTTACCTAGGGATCTGTTGGATCTTAATTCTTCTCCTGGTAAGAACTAGGTGATGTGTGGCTGGTGGGTGTTATAAGGATGATATGTGGAAGCCATGGAAGTGTTAAGTACTATATGGGTGATCAGTGGTTGAAAGGTTCCCCATGCAGGGTAAATGTATGGGGTTTGGTTAATTAGTGCTGATAGGCACTGGGTTATTAGTGGGATAAGTTGTTTGCATGTGTGTTAGCGTGAACTGGAATGCACCTGTTTGTGTGTACATGTGATGATGTTTCTGCATTTGGGATTAAAAATTACTAATTGGGAGAGATGGAGTACACAGTTTCTTCAAGTTGCGACCAGAGGTGAAGTCTGATGTGAGGCAGCATCTTCTGAGAGCCTAGAGCAGGTTTTAGGGTGCTTTAAGGCGCATTTGTAATTACCAGACTTTATGTAAAGTAGAGGATTTACTGTAACATATAAATTATTGCCTGAGAAAATAAACCTTTAATTGTATTACCAGGCAAGCAGATGTTGTTTAGTGGGACTAGAGCATAGTTTTTTCCCCCCTAACCTACATACAGTTGCAAGAAAAAGTATGTGAACCCTTTGGAATGATATGGATTTCTGCACAAATTGGTCATAAAATGTGATCTGATCATCATCTAAGTCACAACAATAGACAATCACAGTCTGCTTAAACTAATAACACACAAAGAATGAAATGTTGCCATGTTTTTATTGAACACACCATGTAAACATTCACAGTGCAGGTGGAAAAAGTATGTGAACCCTTGTATTTAATAACTGGTTGATCCTCCTTTGGCAGCAATAACTTCAACCAAACGTTTCCTGTAGTTGCAGATCAGACGTGCACAACGGTCAGGAGTAAAGCCTGAAGGGAATGATTCTACTCACCAGAACAAATACAATAAGCTGTAGCTGTTCTGGTGACTACAGTGTCCTTTTAATTATTCAGTCGGTATTAACAAACACTGCGTTTATGTCAACCATACAGCTTCAGAGTAGTTGATAATTACAATAAAGTATTATATTACCTTATGTTCTCCTGTTCGACAATTTAACTCCACTTCTGAACATGCCGTTCCAAATACAAATTCTGGGCTCTCAATGCCTTTGTCTAGGTCCCAGTCTAGGACTGCATCAGGACTCCTATAATTGAAGATTACATAATCAACAGGTTTACAACCATCAATGTTCTTTAGTACATGAAACAATGCAACTGGATCAGTATATCCCTGGTCAACAGTAACAATTTGATTACAAAAAAAGAATTCATAAAACAGAACTTTGATTTCTAAATAATCACATTAACCGGACCACCTTAAAAAAATTTGGGGCCCCTTCCATACGCACTGGCTTGGCCCCACAGACTACCAGACAGAGATACTCCAACACACGATCCAAGAGAGAGATGCACTTTCATTGGCACAAATACATAGATATACATTCCAGGCAATCTCAAGGGATACACACACACGCACATGAGCACTAACAAACCCATGTTCACACACTTACAGACGTGCACTAGATGTGCATTGCCAGACATACAAACACCACAATACATACTGCCATGTACACTTTCCTAAACACACGCACACAATTACACTGATAAATATAAAATACACTGCTACAACCAAATCCACCCTACTATATATATACATTGCTGATCACACACCCAACTAAATGCACATACACTACCACACATACATATTACTACTACACACATACAGTATTACACGCAATGTCAAACACACACCCATCTAAATACATTCATTTCTATAAACACACACCCTACTATATACCCAATTATACACATACACAGTACCAGACACACACATAATTAACACATTATAAAGTATATTGTACTCAGCCATCCTGCCTTCCCTATAAGTTACATTTATACATTTGGAGGGTGGCTTCCCTAAGGTCTAGCGAGGATCAGCAGGTACAGGGCCTAAGGATTCCTAGCCCCACTTTAACCAATACACTTGTGTTATGAATTGTCCTGTTTGTTTACTGGTGAGATTCCACCTTCGACTTGCAGCATTAAAGGAATACTATAGTGTTGGGACTACAAACATGTATTCCTAATGCTATAGTGTTCTTCTCCCAATTTAGATTCAGGGAGCCACCTAAATAAAATTTTAAAAAAGGGGAAAAAGGACAGACTGGAGCCACTTTCCTATCCTTTTTACTCCCTGAAAGAGGTGAACAGCAGGTGGGGCAGGGGTAGAGAGTGAATAATTAATTAGAGAATGTTTGAGTGTCTGCGTGAGTGTGTTTCTCTGTGTGATAATAAGTATGTGTTTGTGAGAGTGTGAGAGCAGAGGCGGCTCTCTAATTAGGCGGCTTAGGCGGCTGCCTAAGGCCTCGCGGCTGCTAAAACCACCTAAGGCCACTGCCCCCCAGAGATTCTCCAAGTGATTGTCCAAGTGCCAGCCTTGCAATGTGCCTGCAGACTGGGGAGGGAGATCAGAGATCTCCCTCCCCGGTCCGCAGGCACTGTCCTGGAAGCCGGCAGGGGAGGGAGGGGACCCGGGAGCTCAGCCTGCAGCTCCTCTGGGTCCTCCTATCGCGAGCAGGGAGCGTTACCGCGGTTACCACAGCAACGCTCCAAATCTCGCAAAAGTGAACTCTAGCCCTCAAAATATTAGTTCTTTCAGGGTAATTAAATTATACAGTAAAGCATACACACATGCAGACACAGACAATCTTACTGATGCACACAAATAGGCTCATTGACAGACAATCTCAATGACACACACAGACAAGGTTACTGGCACACAAACAAATTTAGTACAGGCAAACTGATACACACACAAGCTTACTACAGACAAGCTCACTGATGCGCACACACTGCCCCCATACACATACTGCCCCCCATACACACACTACACACTGCCCCCCATACACACACTGCCCCATACACGCACTGCCCCCCATACACACACTACACACACTACCCCCATACACACACTGCAACTCTCACACACACACACACACACACTGCCCCACACATACACTGTCCCCTAACACACACACTGCAACCCTGACATACACTGCCACCCTCACGCACTCGCACACACACTTCACCGCTCACACACACACACACACTGCACCTTTCACACATACTTCACCCCTAACACATACCTCTGCTCCTATGCCCTATATCCCAGCAGACCCCAGGTAAGTTGTCAAACTGTTCTTAAATGGTTTGACTACTTACTCTGGGATGGGATCCTGGCACTATGGATGCCATAACTACTACACTGAGCTGTAGTGGTTATTGTGCCTGGATTATTTCTTTAAATAATCTACAAGTGCCCCTCCCGAGATCAGGCTCTGGATCCGCTACTGCTTAGGGCAGACTGTGACAGGTCCTCAGTCAGTGACCGAGGACCCAACACCAGGAGGGGGCCCGGCAGCTTCCTCAGTATGCCGCTGTGTGCGAGGCCCCTCCGTGCTGTCTGCCCGGGAGAGGAGAGCGCCAGTGGCCAATGATCTGCAGTTCTGCAATGTGCAGAGCTGCAGACCATGTGTCCTGCGAGTTCTGTCCAATCAGAACGTTGCCGCAGGTAACCATGGCAATGCGCTGACTGGGTCTCGCGAGATACATGATCTACAACTCTGCACATTGCGGAGCTGCAGACCGGATATCACCACCGGACCACCAGGGAGCCCACCAGGGAATTTAATAAGGTATTAAGTCCCCCCCTTTCTCACACCATTACCCACACATTATTACCCCCCCATCCCTCTCACCATTACCCCACCTACCCTCTCACCATCACCCACATCCCCTCACACTGACACCTCCGCACACATTTGTACCCTTCCCTACACTGTCATCACCCCCACACTGTCACCCCCCCACACTGTCAGCCTCTTCATGCATCCACACTCACATTAACCACTCCTAATCCTGTTAATCTCACCCCCTCCATACTCACCTGCCCTTACTCTGCCACACGTACCTTGTCAAATAACTCCCCTTATTCTGTCACACTCACCATCTCTCACTCTGTCACACTAGTCTCCACCTAACCCTACCACACTTATCCTGTCACATTAATGCCTCTAATCCTGTCAACTCTGCCACTCACCATGTCACATTAACCCCCCAATCCTGTCACACTCGTCCTTCCTACCATGCCACAATTGCCTTGTCACACTCCCTCATCAAACCATGTCATACTCCCTCTCCCTCATTCTCTCTCGCAACCCCCCACCCCGTCCCATTTACCCCCTTTTCCCTGTCACGCTCTCCCTGCCACTGGTACCCTTAACCAACCTTGTCACAGTTACCAGCTGAAGACATTCATCATACACACACAGTCAGGAAACATAGCTTTGCCATAAACACAATGCACAAAGGCCACAGGCAGACCCCCATACACACAACACAGTTCAAGTAGCTACCCCATACACATACGGTCCCAGACAAAAACGCAAACATGCTCACAGAGACATACATTCACACACACAAGGATACTCTCTGTCAGACACACTCTCAGGCACATACACAGGTAGACAGTGTATCAATGTGTATATGTGACAGTGTGCATGTATTGCAACTCTATTTTTCTCACTTTGGTGTTAGTGGGGCCTCTTGTTTGGGTTTTGCCTAAGGCCTCATAAAGTCTAGAGCCGCCTCTGTGCGAGAGATTAATTATATGTGTGTGGTTCATTATTCACAAAACTGGGAATTGTGGGCAACTGAACAAGCAAATGTTAGTTCAAAAAAAGCTGAACTAGAAAATGAATCCAGTTCATCTTCCTTTACAAGTAGGTTGTTTGGGCCATAATTCCCTGGTCAATCCCCAACAAATCTGGGTTTATTGAATATTTACGAGGCCATATTCCCAAAAATATAGTCTGTTAAAATGGTACTATCACTAAACATAATGAAAAGAAAAAAGTGTTTTTCTTCTCAAATCATCAAGATAAAATGTGTTTTTTTTTTTTTTTTTTGTAGATGGCATGTTCACTTTAAAGTATGGCAGCTAATGTAAGTTCACCAACGCTTGACCTTGAAAATACCCAGTCTTAAATTAACAGCTTACCTGTAGTAGCCAGTTGCTGAAAGACAAACTCTGTGCCGGTAAGCATCTTGGACCTGTATAACATAAGCCCAATATTACACTGTGCACATATATAGAATGGCATGAAATTATCCAATACAGAGCACAGCCCCTCAATAATCTCCCCATGGAATTCATCATTTAAAAAAAAAAAAAATCAGACAATGTTAAAAATCATATGGATCCACATTATTTTATTAAGTAGGATAAAATTGTATATTCTATACTGCAGTTACCCATAGGTAACCCTTTCCTTCCCAACAACATGCAAGCTAATATTAATGGAACTTTAACTAAAGCATGAACACTTTGAAGGATCAGATCTCAACTGTAACAAATAGTTGCTATCCTGGTTGTTAAAACTTGAAAACATGCCTTTTATTGTAGCACACATTTTTCCCTTTCTCAGGAGAGATTATAATAAAAGTATAAAATGCAAAAAAAAAAATGGACATGCACACTTGCAACGTATTCATGGTTTTATATTTTCTTTTAGTGATTGTATTGCAAATCAAAGAAATCAAAAATTAAGAGAAGCAGAAAACAGAGGATCTCATCTCAGCCAATCCTGAATTAAGTGCATTATTGACATCCAAATAAAGATGCTGCATATGTGTCTGATTGCAGAGTTTCTACCAAAAGCAAGCAGGCAAATTATTGCCCTTAAATGTAACATTAAATATGGACACGTGTTTTTAGAGTTTCAGCCTGCACAATTAAATTCCTACCTACACAGGTTTCTTTCCTTTCTCCCCAGCCAAAACCTCATTATTAAAACATTCTACTAGCTAAAAGATTATATAGTTACCAATAGACAAAACAAAAGAAAAACAGCTTTTCTGCTGATGAACATGCCTTCCATTCTGTTTTGAGAACTTTATTTATAGGTTAGAATAAAAATGCAAACTCTTGTTTTGGCCTATCACTTTAAAAAATTGGAACAATATAATCTGGTGAAAATAACTCACACAGTCTCTCCAGGTGGCGTCAGGATTCAAGTTGATTATTGCTTGTAGGCGATGAAGCAGGATCTGACAAGCATTCTGCCAAAGCCAAAATTATAACAAGTAAACATAGCAGTACTATGCGGGTAATATGTGTAAAACATTGGTACGTTTTTTGTTTTTTTTCATAGTCAAGATAATATCTTGACTATATCTTGACTCTAAAAATAGGATACTGTGTCTAAACATACATTAATACAAATGTATGTATAGATTTCATGATGATACATCTATATCTAAGGAAGCAAGGGTGCTGTTATCACACTTGAAAAGGGAGACAGTTGATGTGGTATTGAGTGAGGTGTCATGATGTTCAATGGTGTAAATGTCTATTCATATCTTGGTAGAATCGCAAGTCCAGGTAATTGTGAACATAAACTTGTTAAGAGTTAATGAGGTGAAAGGTTCTAATCAGGTTGCTATGTTCGTTTGAGCCTAAAGAAATGTTTGGGCAATTGAGAATTACACATGAAGTGGACTGAAATCTGTTGAGATTTGTTGACGTCTGCCATGGTCAATGGTGTGGCCTCCTGGAATTAACTCTAATAAATGTATCATTATGTGCTTTTAGGTGTTATGTCTGAGATTAAAGGATTAGGTTCATCTAGCCCAAGGGTAGATTGGCACTCCAAATGTTGTGGACTACATATCCCATAATGCTCTTACATCCATATTGCTGGCCAAGCATCCCAGGGAGGTTTAGTCCACAACATCTGGAGTGGCAGAGGTTGCCTACCCCTTAGCGTCTGGAGTGTCCACTGAAAGTAAGTTAAAACCAGATGCTCAGAAAGTCCCACTCTAACTAATGTACCAGTTTGCTTCAGTCCATCAAATCTATGTATTGTATCAAATTTGCGTACATTTTGATGCTATAATCAATATATGTTGTATCATGCCACTGTTGATTTATTTGTATACTGCATTCATTGAAAATGCAAGGGGAATTCAGCACACATAGCAAATACAGTTTATAAAATGTAAATGCTAATACAATATCTTTAGTTTCAAATTTGCTATTCTAATATTATAAAGGTATATTATTATATTTCATTTTCTAATATCCTCAGCATATAGCACATTTATAATTAAAGGACCATCAGGGGTCAATTCAATAAACAGCAAAATATGATGATAGTAGAAATGTTTCAACATATAGACTACAATAAGAGAGTTTAAAGAAAAATCGAGAAATTGTCTGAATTACAGATCTTTTTTTCAACTCAACTATTTCAGCCAAAATGTTGCAAGGAGGTTCTCAACTTACAGCACCCAGAATAGACTCACAGGTGATTTACCTGTACTGCCAACGCATGGGCTGTTGCGCCAAATGATGTTGCTGTAACAGAAGTATCTGATGCAATTGTTGTACTGGTCTCGCTGATTTGTATGTAAGATAAAGGAATCCGTAATTCTTGACTAGCAACCTATAGTAACAGCAGGAAATCAGAGTGTTAAACAGTGATGGTGCAGAATGCTGAAAATGTTTCATGTGATATAAAGGCTAAATTAGCGAATATAATATTCTGCTTAAAATATAACAAAAAATTGTAGTCACACATTTAAAGGCTCACAAAGTGAAATTGCAACTTTGCAATCATCTTCAGTTCTTTCCATAAAGCCTTTTTTGTATCTATACATCTTTGTGTGTCTTCAGCGACACACATATAGCAATAAGCAAATGCATTAAGAGCATCCTACATTAATAGCAATATGGGTATACCTATGTAAGCTTATGGTTTTTATTTTGCTATGAATTTTTTTTTTTTTTAATTCTTTATTTTTCCGTACTCTGTACAAATAGATGACATCTGACATTTCAGCGTAATTTCAAACTTTCAACTGTCAAGCATGTAACTCTAACATTTGTTCTAACATCATTGGAGGTGATTAACAGGGTGTTCTTAGAAATGTGTTTGGCGGGCACATTTTTTTTTCTTTTTGGAGGGGTCAGGTTAGGTGACATGCCCAGGGCTCGTAGAATGTTAGCAAGTTATGTGTTAGTGCTTGTTGCGCTCCTGGGATACTACAAGCTGAAGGTTAAAGGTGTGCTCCTGTAGTTTCAGGAGGATGCAGTGCTGCATTGGAGCTTGTACATGCGTATTATCAGGTTGGTTGTTGTGTGGTAGTTGTGCCAGGGTGTATACACCTTGCGGGCATTATGTGCAGTGCAAGAGACAAGTTTGTGCAAGTTGTGGTTTGTGTGGTGTATTGTTGGTGGTCTGCCATGCCTAAGTTTACCCCTGGCCTAGGGTGTGGTGGGGGGGTGTTACAGATGCCATTCGTCTCTGGAAAGCCTGGTGGTTTGCGGCTAGTTGTTTGCTTGGCAGGGGGGAAGGGGGGTGCATGTCATGTGTGTAGAAACAAAATAAAATAAGTAGATAAGAGAGAGGGGGAAACAAAGGGGAAAAGAACATTATGTAACAGAATATGAATCTGTGGACTCTTCGCTGGTCGGAATAAAAGTCCTGATAGACAGTTCGGGTATGGTGTCTAGGTAGCCATGGGGCTGAACATAGGTAAGATTATCTCAGTTCCCGTCTTGGTTTAGGTATTTGGGGGTAGCAGGTTCTTCATCACTGGTCCGGTGGAGGTGCTGGCAGATTGGTCCCAGGTTGCATTGCAGTTGTCTTCTGTAGTGCAGTGTGGCCCCGGTTGGAGTCCCAGTGCAGTCAGGAAGGCTGGAGCTCCCATTGGGGTGGTGAGGTTGTGAGTGGTCCCCTCCTGATGGACGAGTAAAGAGCCGTGTTGCCCCATTTGTAAGGTACATTTGCTTTACGTAGAGTGGTCGTCACAGCGCCAAAGGTTTTGCGTCTGAGCAGTGTGGCTTTGGTGAGGTCTTGAAAAAATAGAAGTTTCGCGTTCTCGAATTCTAGTGGCATTTTGCCCTTCAGGGCAGTCATTATTTGAATTTTGTCGTGTATGGTGACACAGCGTAAGATGACATCCCTGGGGGTATCGCGTGTGGTGCGGACAGAGCTTGTGACACGATCTATACCATCCAGAGTGATTTTCTTTGCTATTGAGTGTGACAGGATCGTTGCCAGGAGGCGTCTCGTGTAGTGCGGTAGTTCTTCAGTGGTGATGGTGTTGTGTATGCCGCGGATTTTTATGTGTGTCCGTCTTTGTCTATCTTCGAGGGACATTATTTGGGCTGCTAATACTTATTGTTCCAGTTGCAGTTGTTGGAGTGAGTCTTTCATGGTGGTTATATTGTTGTGCACTCCTGCTATGTCTGTTTCAGCAGTTGTGACTCGGTCTGTGACTGTTTGCATGTCTTTTTTGATCAGGGCTATGTCAGCAGCCAGTAGCTTCTGTATGTCTGCCAGGAGCATTTTTAGATTCCCTTTAGTGGTGGGAGCTGAGTCCTCTGGCGAGGACTGGGGATTCAAAAGCCCCATCTGGAGTTGCTGAGTGTCTGGGGTCGTTCTTCCCTCTATTTCTGGGACAGGGGCCATTTTTGGCGGGTGGTCCGCTTGTGTTAGCGCGATATGTGCTGGTCTCAGAAGCATTTCCCCAATGTCCCTACCTTGGGTGCTGTCGCCTGCGGTAGTCTTAGGAGTGCGGCGGCCCATGCTTGGTGTGTCCGGCGGGGAGTATGCTGGGTAGTCTCGGCCCTCACGCCGTCCGCCGAAAAGCACCTCGAGGTTGAGGGCTGGTGTGGTGCAGTAGGCCGCGGACTTGCGCCGTTGCCGGGTTTGCTTAGCGGCTTGAAAAAACGGCATTAATCCGTTCGCCCCGTCGTCGTGATGCCGGGTAAGTAGTTTGTTTGGGCCGATGGTCCTTGTGTGGGGTGATATTTACTGATTTTGCTATGAATTTTATCTTAATTACTGTAATATAGTTTTATTGTTTTTTTTTTTACATGTTGGGTCCTCCATTCTTTCCCCCTCCCCCCGGCGATGTATGTGGTCCATATAGGTAAAGCTGTGTGGTTACTTAACTGAGGGTTAGATCCTATATAGGAGCGATCCCTACAGTGTGACCATACATTTTTATATATTAAACAGTTTGTTTTTTATATATATTATCTTATATAACCTCCATATACACATACACACAGGTGGCCACAACGTCTATATCTATACACACACACACTATGTTGGCACAATGAAATATAAGAGTGGTATAAAATAATTTAATGGGCTGATATTTCATTTTATTCCCGGTATAGCCTTGGATGTCATCGATAAAGAAATTAAATGAAAACTCCAAAGAGCAAAGTCAGTTCTGCCCAAACTTGGACAACAATGATAGGCTGAGAGTGAGGTACAGCGCCAGAAGACCCCTAGCACCGTAATCACTACAGCAAAACAAAGTGGCTATGGTGTTTAAAATGTCCCTTTTTATATTGTGATATTATGACAATAAGGTTTATTCCCCAAGTATTAAAAGGAGATAAAAACTGAATTGCAAATTTCCGGCTAAAAAAAGCCAAGCTGTGACATTTATGGAATTCAAGAATCTTTTCCAAAATTAGCATATTGTGGCCTTACATTTGCAATTCAAATGAATCAATTTTCAAATCATTGTTTAGATAATTAACCTCAGTTGTAGCATTTGTGTAGATGGTAATTTTCTTGGCTCACGAGTAATCTTCAAATGTTCTACACTTTATTATAAACACTAGAAACTAGGCAAGCAAACTGTGAGATATGTTCTATGAGTAATACATCATTTATTATGAGCTAAGCCATCACCAATTTGCAAAATGTACCCTAAAATACTTGATTTAAAAAAAAAAAAATTACAAAAAAAAAAGGAATCTTAGAGTTCAATTATTATTACTGGCATTTATAAAGTGCCAACATAATCCACATCGCTGCAGTCAATAGTCAGCAATGAGAAGGGCGTGTGGGGCACATTAGAGAAACTGGCCTTGGGATACCAGTGAGGTTACAAGGTTGAGCCTACAAGGTTGAAACTGCAGTCCATGGCTGGTTTCTGGTCACTGGTCCATTGGATCATAGACCATGCTTTGGTTTAAAAAAAGCTGTGTTTAAAACACTATCAAGTCTGAAACACAATTCCTGTCTGTGCTCATTTGCATGTCAAGCTGGGAACTCTGGGATAGATGTGTAAATATGTTTCTTGAGTTTCTATGCCTAAGAAGGACTTCTCAAGGTCAAATCTGAGCTATGCAGGTGATGCATATCGGCATTGTTGTGTATGTGCACTGTGGGAAGTTGTATCATGTTTGGTCTCACCACAGTCTTTATGGTATATAGATATAAAAATATAAATAACCTTAAACTAGGCAAGTGTAAACATGCCGATTTGAAACAATAATTTCTTATATAACTACCTGCATCATTTTTGTTCTTGTTTCTTCTCCTAATTCATTCCCAGCAGGAGTTATGAGCACCCAGCCATCTTTATAAATATGAACCAGAACGTATGCCTGAAATACAATATAGAAATAGGTAAATATAATTATAATGACCAGAATTCATGCACTATAAAGAGGAGAATACAATGAGCTTTAATCCACACAAAAGTGGAGTTGAACATTTCTTGTGTGTCTGCAATAAAATTGCTTATTGAAGGTATCCATATGCCCGGACCTTCTCCACGTACGTTATCTAATAATCCTGACTGGATCTGATCTTGGACTGTAGTGGCTAATATGTATTAAAACCACTATTTCAAGACACTATAATTATATATTCAGCAGTCATCAAGCTGTTTCACTTAAGTACCTTTTGTACATTCGCCGACTAGTCGTACTGGTCATTCCAAGCTCCATGAAAACTTCAGTGATTTGAAATGGTCATGGTGCCTGGAGTCTGTTTGTGCAGTGTTTCACCAACCTCATTAACCCCTCTGCTGCTGGAAGTATAACTCCATGACCAGCAGGGTCATTGGCAAATCATCAGCCAACTAGAGTTTCGGGCTGGCTGATATCAATTCAGCGCATTCCGTGCCGGCTAGCTGACACTCTCAGCCAATGAATGGCCTATGTGATCAGCATCCGGCTCTGCGACTCTAGACAGATGCACATCATAGTCAGCCGTACAAAAGAAAATTATATTTCCTCCACTTTCTGTCACATTTAAAGGGACACTCCAGGCACCCAGACCACTTCTGCCCATTGGAGTGGTCTGGGTGCCAACTCCCACTACTCTTAACCCTGCAAGTGTAATTATTGCATTTTTTTATAAACTGCAATAATTACCTTGCAGGGTTAACTCCACCTCTAGTGGCTGTCTACTAGACAGCCACTAGAGGGCACTTCCTGGTTCCTAGCACAGGAAACCTGTGCTAGAGTGTCGCTGGACATCCTCACGCTGTGTGAGGACCTCCAGCATCGCTCATTTCCCCATAGGAAAGCATTGAAATGCATTTTCAATGCTTTCCTATGGGGAGCGCTAATGCGCATGCGCGGCATTGCCGCGCATGCGCTTTAGGTCTCCTCGGCAGGTGGGCGGGATCAGTCTCGCCCACCGGCCGACGGAGTCAGAAGGAGGAGCGGCACGGAGGAGGAATCAGCGACGAGGGACATCGTCGCTGCCTCAGGTAAGTTACTGAAGGGGTTTTCACCCCTTCAGCAACTGGGGATTGGGGGGTGGGAGGGAGAGGGAACCTGCAGTGCCAGAAAAACGGATTGTTTTCCTGGCACTGGAGTTTCCCTTTAACATATGTGCTATTCACTAATGTGTGAATTTAATGCGAATTTGAAATTTCTAGGCCATGTAGTCAAACAGAAATCAACTCCAGATCAGCTGTGGTTTCACTTTGGCTATTCTGGCTAAAAAGTTTAAATTCACTTTGAATTCCAACAACTACATACAGTGAAAACCGGCTTCTAGTTCTTTTTCAATTTCAATTTCTGCGATTGCTGCTGACAGGTGTATCATTTTTAAAAGGTGCTAACCTGATTAAGGAAGTCTGCAATAAAACCAACTGGGAACATCACAGGGATAACGGAGAAGCCTTTCTTCAGCCATGGGCAAACTTGGTTACTTTCTTTAGCCTCTGTGGTTCTCGCAGGTAATGAAGACTTCTTCACACACTCATCCCAACATTTTAGCAAATTCGTAGCATTAATATGTGGTTTAAAGGATGTCTGGCTTGTTTGTTTGTGCAAATGCATGTGTCGTACCTGAAAAACACATAGAGTGTTATTTACCTTAGTGAGAATTAGGAAATCAATGTGAATCGCAAGTTTAAGGCCAAAATTGCTGAATTAAAGAAAATCTCCACGTTGGCTATGCTTCCGATTTAAATATTTTTGTCAAAATTTGAAGTTCATTTTGAATTCCTGACAATTCTCACTTTAGTAAATACCTCTGATAAAACAATATTAAAATAAAATATACACGCAAAAAAAAAAAAAAAATTAATTAACAAGGGGAGTATAATTTGTCTAACGAACAAAATTACTTACTAATGCCTGGTGGGAACATTTACTGATTATAATCAGTCTATTTAGGAATATACAAGAACTGTAGGAATCACAAAGTAGAGAACTAAAAACTGAACTACAAATTTTATGACAGAAATGCAGAGCTGGAAAAATCACCAATGGATTTACTAATTTGCTATTTTGGTGTAAATTGGATAATTTGGCTTTAAATATACAACACTTTAGAGTTTACCGTATACATGTTAAAAAATAATTATGAGACCAGGTAATTGTGCGGGATCAGTAAGAGAACAACAAACTGTCGGTCAATTATTGGAATTGGAAACATTTACAAAATCAGCTATTGTATCAGCTACTGAGCTCAAAATGTAACACTTTCACGTCTGCCTTCGCAATCCCTAAATTAGTGACCGCCCTCTTTCATAGAATGCGACTTGAACACAATTTTACAATGTAGTACACTGAAGGCATGTAAGAACATGAAAAGTAGTAAAAAAAAAAGCAATTAAAGTAATTAAAATAAAAACAAAAACATTTACAAGGTTATTCACTAACGTATGATGTGACTTCCAGCTGTGTCCCAAAAAGGGGAAAAATGACTCTTCAGGATTTTTTGCTAAACTGGAAATAGATACGTATTTGCGGAATTCCAATTTCTAACTGCAAAAAATTCTTCAACACTGCTTTTTTCCAGGTCTTGTATTTGGTCTTGTCATAGCGACCCCCATAGGTTTTAATGCGGGGTGGGGGTAAGAATTAATATTATTTATTACAAGGAAGGAGCTGGTAGCGCTGCCAGCTCCTTCCTTGCTTTTTTTCTATGAGCATGCGCAGTGTTATTTTCGGCAATCGCAGTCACTTAATCCGTGCTTCGAAGAGTCTCCTTGCAGCCCTGCACGGGTTGAGTCCAAGGCTACTGGGAAAAGCAGCGGTTTTGGTTTCTCCTCTTTGCTGTGGGGGTTAATTCCCCTGCAGCACGGAGTCTATTAAACGAAAGAACTGAAACGAAAAGGTAATGCATTCAGCATTTGCCCTTTTCTTTTGTTTATATTTCGTATGTAGGAAGTTTTAGGCAGTTTTATTCATTGAAAGACATAATTATAACCGCCGCTTAAGCAACAGCATAGCTTTTATCCATCTATGTGTTGGTGGTGATCACTGGTGCCTAATCTGTAGGTGTTGGAGGACTTGTTGTTTGCTCAATGGTCTCTATGGTGCTTCAGGGGAGGTGTGTTGTGGTCTTGTCTCTCCTAATGTATCTCTTTTTCTCTCTGATTTTGCATTTGAGATATTTATATGCATACCTTGCTCTGACGTCTACATGCTGCTGCTTTGCTAATACACTTCTGACTTGGACTTGATGATGGAACAGTGAGATTTATTAGTTTTTTTTTTGTTTTTTGTTTTTTTTGTGGGTGCAGACCACCCCAGAAATTGTTTATCTAACAAAAAAACAGTGTTTTATGAAAACACTTCATTTTGGTTTAGAGTAACCTGGCTTTAACTCTTTATCGGCAGAACATATACCACTTTTTTACATTTACACCATATAGGCAAAGGGAGGCCAAACGCTGATCACTGTCAGAACACACATTTAATAGTTCCACTTGCATTAAATTGAATTCATCATCACTTCAATAACATAAAAACACATTGCTTATTTAAAAATAGAATAAACATTTCATGGTTAACACTCTGTAATTACCTTTTCTGGAGATAAACCACACCGGCCTGCTACTGCGTCAACCCACAACTCTGCTAACATCCCCGATAGGGGGAAGCAGTACCCATGGCTTAGTATTTTGGGTGGTAGATTTGTTCTGCAAGCTGTTACTCTGCACCTAGCATTGGGAATGCTATAAGCATTTTGGGAGCTCAGCAAAGACATTGCGAGTACCTTGATACAAAGAAAATACATGGGAGAGAGACAAAACAAAAACAAAGCGTTAAAAGAGAAATTACTTTATTTTCATTCTTGTAGGTTTAATTATTTTCATTGCAGAAAATGTCATCACTACTCCACAATTGGCAAAATGTAAAATTACAACTAAGCAACTTTTTGTGGCCAGTGTAGCTTAGGGCCACAAAGGCTGGCTAGGTTACTTTGGCTTATACTAGTACGATGTTTTTGGTTTATCTGTTGATGGTCACTGGTTAATATGGAGACAGAAAAAAAAAATCAAACATCGTATCAGGTCTCCTTTTCTCTGTATGCTGACGGCCAGGTGCAAAGGACAAAACTTGTAACAATGATTGACAAGGAACTAAAATGGAGGCCCCCATCTGAAGAATAAAGAGGTGCAGATTTGTACATTAACCCCTTAAGGACACATGACATGTGTGACACGTCATGATTCCCTTTTATTCCAGAAGTTTGGTCCTTAAGGGGTTAAAGGGACACTGAAGTCACTAAAACACCTTTAGCTTAATGAAACATTGTTGGTGTATAGATCATGCCCCTGCAGTCTCACTCACTGAATTCTCTGCCATTTAGAAGTTGAATCACGTTGTATATGCAGCCCTAGTCACACCTCCCTGCATGTGACTTGCACAGCATTCCTAAACACTTCCTATAAAGAGTCATCTAATCTTTAAACTTCCTTCATTTCAAATTCTGTTTAATTTCGAATTTCTTATTTACTGCTATGTTAATAGCTTGCTAGACTCTGCAGGATCCTCCTGATATAAGTAAGTTACATCTGATTGAAAATTAAAACTTTTTTTTTTTTTTCATGCAATTGTGTGAGTCACAGCCAGGGGGAGGTGTGGCTACTGCTACATAAACAGAAACAAAAGTAATGTAACTCATGAATGGCATAAAATTGAGTAGTGAGATTTCAGAGGCATGATCTATACACCAAAACTGCTTCATTAAGCTAGAGATGTGTTGGTGACTATAATGTCCTTTCAAATTCTATTTTCACACTTTACAAATACATAGATGTTATAGATAGGGAGAAGTAAACATAATATAAAAAATCCTGGGAAGTGACAGTTCCCCTTAAAAATTTAATTAACGTTTATTTGAGTAGACACTTTGCTAAAGTCTAACAAATCACTGTACTAGCAATTTTCTTTTCTATATGTATACATTTGTCATTTAAAATAACAGTAGAGTGCTCAACCACAATCCTTCTCTTGTTTTTGCTTGAAAATTATTTCTGAACTTAAGTTGCATTATGTGTTTGTTTTTAACACAATCACAATCCACAAATGTTTTGTTTTTTTTAACAATTTTCTCCAGGCAATGCCACCAAAGTTATAAATCATGGTCAACTAAAACCCAACTGAAATCACATGTTTAACAACAAACAATATGGTGATTTTTTTGGACTTTGACTAACACAAATTTGAATTTTTTTTGGCAGCCAACCTGAATTTGACAAGTGTAAAATAACTCTGCTAATGTGCTAAAAAAATCTGACATGGACATTCAGAGTGATCTCTTTAGCTTGTCTGTTTAAAGGTATATTCTATGCACCATAACCACTGCAATGTGCAGGAGTCCAAACTGTGCAGGAATGGTTTGACACTTACCTGCCTCTGTTATGTCTCTGTGCTGCATCAGGGCTGCTGAAGTAAAGCCAAAGTTCCTAAGTTGGGACATGATTTGTTGGCTGAGAGTGTCAGCTCAGACTACAAGAAGCCAACAGAGACAGATAAGGGTCAAGCCATTGTTAAATGGCTTGCCATTTTACCAAGGGACTCTTCACATCATAACCCTCACATGCTAAGTTATGCTGAGAGTGTTCCTTTAATATGTATTCAGCTGTAATTTAAGAATTGTATAAACATTCAAAGTTATGCAATTATATGGCATCTCTAATTAATATTTTATAACAGACATGACATGAATCACACACAACATTTAAAGAGAGAATACAACTCACTTTGAGAGAATGATCTGAAATACACCCAGCATTGCAGTAGTAAGTTACATCAAGTGCTAAAATCCTTCCGTCATTCATACACCCCACCTAGGCAGAAAGAAAAATTAGACATCTATATTGAAGGGGATTTCATGTAAATTTAATGAGCTGATAAAGCTGACTAAATTTGTTAAATAAAAAATAAATACTCATAAAATTCACTGAATATTATGTCAAGTGTGTAATATTACTGTATCGTGTAATGGTGAAATGTTCTTTGAACACAACATTGTGTGAGATGTGTAATTATTAAGTCCAAAAATAGACATTAACAAATAATAAGTACTGTCTTGCAATTAACAGTAAATTGTTAATCAAATAGTAGTTTGAAAATTTCAAAGCTGTGGAAATTTCTTTTTTTTCTTCTATTCTTTTCCTCTTGTTGGGGAAGCCCTTTTCTCTCTCTTTCCTCCTCTCTCCCCCTCTCTTCCTCCCCTCATTTTTCTATGGCGTCCATTCAGTCTCCAGTTTCTCCAAATTTATGAGCCAATTTTCCCACTTGTCAAGCTCTTTATATTGGTTTTTAATTTTATTCATCCCTATTTCCATTTGAATCTGATATTTTAGTTGCTGAATAAGCTGTATCTTTAAGAAAATTTGTGTCTTTTTCCAGTTCCTAGCAATAATGATCTTTGCTGCTATTAGGCAATGTGTTGTCAAAATTTGGTTCATTCTGCTAAGAGCAGGCCACCTTATATGTAGTAACATCCTGTCTGGAGTGACTTTTATTCCTATTCCATTTAAGCTGTGTAATAGTGAGTTGGTCATATACCATAGGGAAGTTACTCTTTTGCAGCTCCACCAAATGTGAAGATAATCTCCTTTCTCTTTGCCGCACCTCCAGCAAAGATCATCATTATTATTAAACATTTTCGATATTTTTGAGGGGACCAGATACCAGTTATTAATCACTTTAAAGTGAGTTTCTATCAAAGAAAGACAATGTACATATTTGTTTGTTTTAGATATGGCAGCGAACCATTCTTCCAAGTCTATAGAGCACTTCAGAATTTTTTCCCAGCTTTTTATTGCCGTTGGGCGGTTCTCTGTTATTATTATATCACATAGTTTTGTACATTTAGCAAAAAGGTTTTTTGAGTCTTTTTTGGTGAATATCACTTTTAACATATTATATAATTCCCCGCTATTTATACAAATTTTATGTTTCAAATAATTCCTAACTCTCAAATAAGAGAAGACCTCTCTATTCGGGAGGAGAAATGTACTTGTTAATAGCTCGAAAGTCTTTATCTCACCATTCAACATTAAGTCTTCGACCTTCCTGATATTTACATCTCTCCATACTTTTAGTGAGATATTTGTAATGTCTTTTTCAAGACTTTCTATATTTTGAAAACCCCATACCTTGTTCTTAGTATCTATTTTCTTTTTTATTCTTTCCCATGTAGGAATTATTTGATTCAGCACAAATGATAATGAGTAATCATATATTTTGTTATTCCATATAATGTTAGATACGTTTTTGGATTGGCATAAATCTACTTCTATCCTCCCCCAGGCCTCTTTTAAATAAATCTCCCTTTGTAGCATTGCGATATGATAGATTATTCCGGCTTCATAGAATCTTTCAATATCTGGGAAGCCTAAACCCCCTCTATCTATATTACTGCTCATAGTATTTAATTTGATTCTAGGTTTTTTTCCCCTCCACACAAAATTGGCAAAAGAAGATTTAATCATTTTTATCCAGGGTATGGGGATAGATAATGGCAACATCCTGAATAAATAGGTCCACTTAGGGAGCACATAATATCTCAGAGTATTAACTCTGCCCCACCATGATATCTCTATCTGGCGCCATTCTTTGAAGTCTTTATTTGTGTTTTTCAGGAGATGTATAAAATTAGATTCCATAATTCTTTCTAATTTTTTGTTTATTCTTATCCCCAAGTAGATAAATTCTTCTGGTTGAGCAAAATTATATTTATTTTGTAATTTAATTATCTTATCTGAAGATATATTCCTATACATTGCAGTAGATTTAAAGAGGTTCAGTTTGTAATTAGATACCTTACTGTATTGTTCTATTTCTGTTATCACATGTGAGAGGGATTTTTCTGGGTCGGCAACATATAACAGAGTATCGTCCGCGTACAAAGAAATCTTTAGGTCCCCTTTTGAAATTGGTAGACCCTTGATTAATGTATTTTGTCTAATTTTTGAGGCAAAGATTTCTACCGTTATAACGTACAGAATTGGCGACAGGGGACACCCTTGCCTTGTACCATTTACCAAACTAAACCAGTTTGAGCAGATATTTTGGCCTACTGACTTTGCCACTGGCTTCTTATACAGAGAACCAATCGCATCAGATACCCATCCTTTAATATTAAAAGCCTCCAGAGCTTTAAACATGAATCCCCAACTGACCCTGTCAAACGCTTTTTCTGCGTCTAATGACAGCATCAGGACGGGATTACATGTCTTGTCAGACAGATCCATTGAATCCAATAGCCTTCTGATATTATTTCCTGAGTTTCTACCAGGAACAAATCCAACCTGGTCTGAGTTAATAATTCCAGGCAAAATAATTTTTAGTCTTTTTGCAATAATTGTAGCAAAGATCTTGACATCCACATTTATCAGTGAAATCGGTCTGTAACTTTTGACATCTGTTGCTATTTTGCCTGGTTTTAAAATTGGTAAGATATTGGCTCTTAGCATTTCTTGTGGGAATGCTCCTTTTTTTACAGCCTCATTAAAAGATCTTGTTAACGGCTCAACAATTATGTCTTTCATTAATTTGTAAAATCTATTACTAAAACCGTCAGGTCCTGGAGTTTTATAGTTAACTAAATTATTTATTGCATCTATGACTTCTTCTTTGGAGATGTCCTTATTTATTAGATCTAGTTGGTCTGTAGATATTTTTGGTAGTACAAGATCTTTTATATAGCTATCTATGGATTCATCCGTAGATCTATCTGGCAGATTATAGAGTGATCTGTAGTATTGATTAAAGATCTCTCCAATTTCATTTGGAGCTCTATAAGTATTACCTTCATGGACAATTTTATCTATACGATTATCTGCCTGTCTCTTTTTCAGTTGATTTGATAAAATTTTATCTGCTTTATTTTGTCTGTAATAGTATCTAATTTTTAATTTAATCATTTTCTTTTCTATGTTTACTGATATTTTTTTCTTGTTAATTTGTTTGAGATTGGCTATCTTTAATTGCCCTTCTTTATTTGGATTTGATTTATATTCTCTGGAGACTTTATACAATTGAATATATAATTCTGCTAGACCCAATCCTTCTTTTTTTCTAACTCTACTTTTAATGTTTAATAGCGGCTTTATATGTACACCATGTATTTAATTCTGAAGTGTCCTCTGACTTGTTTTCCTCCCAAAAATATTGTGACCATGTTTTTAATAAATTCAGGTTTTCGAAATTGTATAATATTGAATCGTCTAATTTCCAAGTGGTTCTAGGGTAGAGGTGTTTCCCATCCTTTATATCCATTATAACGATATTATGATCCGACCAAATCATTATATTTATCTGTATATCTTTTACTTTATCTAATATTTTAGGGTCTCCTAGGAAAAAGTCGATTCTTGAGTGTGAGTTATGTGGCCAAGAATAGAATGTATAATCTTTTACTAATGGGTTCTCAACTCTCCAGATGTCATAAAGATTATTTTTCTTGATTATATTTTGGAAGGTACTAGTATTTCTCAAACTATTTTTATCCACAAAAATCTTGTTATTGTTAGTTTTATCCAGTTCTATGTCCAAAACACAATTAAAATCTCCCCCTATTACCACACTTCCCATAGCTACTCTTTCGACTCTTTCTAATATATAGGAGAACAGTCTCATCGGATTTACATTCGGTAAATATACATTCACCACTGTATACAATTCCCCATTAATTTCGCAAATCAATATTATAAATCTACCCTCTATATCAATATCCTTATGTTTAATTTCTACTTGAAGTGATTTGGAAAAACCTATAGCCACACCAGCTTTTTTTTCTTCTTTCTTAGAAGAAGTCACTATTAGAGGGTAATTATTACCGAACCATCTTATACTTTCGCCTAAGATCCAATGCGTCTCTTGTATGAAAAATACTTGTATTTACTCTGTTATTAAATAATCTCTGAAAGCTAATCTCTTATGTGGGATATTTAAGCCCTGTATATTAATTGTGGCGAATTTTACCATATTCTATCCTGTTTCTCTCGCACTTGACCTTTCTTCAGAAAAATTCTATAAGCCCGTAGCGCTAAGCCTTCCATACTCAATATCCAATCACACACAGTCATACTAACATTTTTACTATGGTCTCTAATCTTAAGGGACCTTCTTCTAAACATATTAGTTGCCTTGTCAAGGCAATCACTAAGTTCTACTAAGAACTTATGGGCGGAATACGTTGATCTATTGTGGCAGAGTGGAAAAAGAAAAGGGAGGAGAAGAAAAAAAAAATTAGTCTTAATCTTTACCTATGTTTTAATATTTCCTTCTATTTCCACCTTATTCATGTGTTATTCTTACTTCATTTCTATTTGTGCCTATTGTGCCTATGTCCTTTTATTTATTTACTACTGTTAATCCAAATTGCACACACATGCTATTCATTAATATGCCGTAATATCTACTTATTCTAGGTGCATGTAATTAATGTAAAGTACCTCATTTAATCTCTATCGTTTCACTTTATTTCTAACTTCTAACATTAATAATATACGTGTCTACCCGTGAGTTCAATTCCCTTTTGGTTCTGTGTGTCAGCTCGTTTTTACTGCATTAATAATATTTTATTCTATACTCATCTTTATTCCGAAATTTCGGTTTTGGATGACCAAGTAGCAGATGAAGAAACATAGATTTCATTATTATTATTACTGGTATTAAGATTTATTTTTTCACACACTATTCATGTTTTATGATTATTTTTATTTTTGATCTTTGGCTGGTTTCTACAGGTTCCTGTATATTTATTATTTTAACTACTCATGGCAACTTCCTTGTTTTCAGTCTTGCCTCTGTAAGGATTGGCCTAAAACTGGACCTGAAGGGATTAATATTTGACTAGTCTGTATCCTGGCACTCTAAATTAAACACGCTGGGGTTTTGTTCACTAATTTGAGAATTGAGGAAAATTAGCAAGTCAAGTCAAGTACAGATTTTAGGTCAAAACCAACCAAAATGGCACCAACTCTGGTATTTTTCCAATGCGGCTATTTTGGCGTACAATTACAATTCATTGTAATTTCTCCACAATTCTAATTTTAGTGCAAAAGCTTGTGCATGTCATAAGCAGAATACATGTCCAAACTTTCGTGGATTTTCTTGCACCTTAAACAGAAAGTACGGAACTTCAGGGGTGGCCACATGCAGACACAAATAAACCCACCCTGCTAAATAGGGATCAACTTTTGCTAAATTGCAGTAAATGAATCACCTATGGCAATCCAATCAATTCATAATTAATGTATATTTCACGATGTGTGCTACACTGTTTTACTTATGATGCACGAACTGTTCCATTTCCTTTGCATGTCAAACTAACCTTATATTTTCCAAGGAATCTAGGCAGGTGCTTTGACATTGATGAATCCTCTCTTTGTTTAAGTACTGAGTGCACTAAATGACCAGTCCTGAAAGTGTAAAACATAAATTTAGAAAAATAATCAAGATGGATTTATGATTGGCAAAGGATTCTGGGATAATATATCAACAAGTAGCAAGAATAAAAGATCACAATAAATATAAAGATCACATACATGCAATGTAATACAATAAACCATGCACAGGAGGAATTGATAGGATTATTGCAAATATTAATTCAATATAGTTGAATTGTAAAATGTCCTCAAATAAAATATCTTCCCAGCTCAGGTATTTTTGTCCATTCATCACTATTTCATTAACAACCTCGAAGGACTTTCTCGAAGGCAAAGGAAATGTCATCCTGTTTTTCCACAATGTATATCATACTTAATGTGATATGCTAAACAAGTATTAGTCACTTTCAATGCCACTAAGGGTTATTTACTAAAATGAGACTTATTGAAAATAGAATTATGCACAAATCCTTTTCAGTTGCAGCAACTTAATCAACGATCAATCTGTCAAATAAATCCTGGTGGGATTGATTTATTCGGGCATAGGTCACCAGGAATATGATTCAGTTTGTTGCAGCCAAAAAGGAGCTGCACACAAGTCTAGTCGAAAAGTTAAAATGTGGTTTTAGTAGAGGTCAAATCACTTTAGCCTCAGTGACTGAAGCTTATCTGAGATTCCATGTGTTTGTAACCAATGTAATTTTAGCTTTTTTGTTATGTGTTAATTCCACAGTGATTTAAGTTAAATTGCTTCTATACCTAATATATATATATATATTTTTTAAAGACAGATAGGGCTTTTTTTATTATTATTATTATTTTTTTTTTTATGTCCTATATGTGTATATATCACCAGCGTCTGGTTGTTAACTTTTGTCTGGGAGTGCATGTACAAAAAGATGGCCTTTTTCTTGTCATGAACCTCAAAGATCCCAGTGTGGATGGTCCTTCTCACGTGGAGTATACAATAGATGGATGTGATCAATGGAGGCTGCTGGAGTTTCAAGGTATGACATCATATAATCATCTTGAAACCTCTATAGAAAGCGTGACTGGGCATTCACAGATATTCCTGCAAGCCTAGGAAACAAAGACCCTTTTTCCTGTGATTCCATTGTCACCAATGACACCAAATTGTTTTATGAATCTGTCATTTGTTATACCCTCAGTCTGACAGCCTTATCAGCCCCAGATATTGCAGAATATATCCCAGTGAACCAGCCAGACCTGCAGAACATTGTGATTGCAGAACACCCACCTATTTGCAAACCTACACAATGCGAGACTAGCAATAGTCTTACACAATTCTTACCAGCTTCTATCCTCTTGCAATACTGTGACTCCATATGTCCCAATGCAAGGCTGCAGCTCACATCCCATTTGCCAACACTCCATGTTTAATGGCTCAAAAAGCTATTGCCCACTACCTATCCCCATGCCAGTCCTGCGGTGCATATCACAATTTTAAATAGAATATTAAGAAATTGAGAAAAAAAAATTATATATAAAAACAAAAACTAAAAATCACACTTTTGGGTTATACTTATTTCTACAAAACTATATAAAATTAAATCAAAATAGATTCACTTATTAATCCTGATTATTAAATGCATCATATGAATAGGACTATTTAATATGGAGTCAATTTCAGCCAAATTTATCAGTATTATTTTTTTATATGTCATACATATTGAATTTTAATTGCAAGTTTAACATTGTCAGTCTTACCAATTCATTAAACCCATTGTTATATTCTGATGCATTTTCCAAGTACAATTTGCGTTTGCCTGATTATGAGGAACTTTTAAGGTCACATAACAGACATGACGTTTACTTTCCAGAAACGTTATGTGGGAAATTGACAATATATGTAGTACCACATTGACCATTGTCAAACTTTCCAAACAAGCAAAGATCAACCCTAGCTAATCCTACGTAGCCCTAATACTAGCTAATCCTAACCCAAGTTAATACTAGCCTGCCTGCATTAACTTTAACTGTTAAACCTTTTAACCCTAACTAGCCCTAATACCAGCCATGACTCTAACACTAAACCCATAGTAACCTTAACCATATACCAATCCTATAGTAATCTTAACCATATACCACCCCTAACCGTACAGTAACCGTAACCAAACACCAACCCTTACCCTAACACAGAAGGCCCCCTCAACTGAGGAAGATCTTATGATTATACAGTACAGAGTGTTCTGTGAGTGCTCTATACTGTGGCTGGAGAACATGAAGGTATATCCCACTCTGCTGATGATCTATATTTGATCACTGTATGTTTTCTTTTTTTTTATGCTGTGTGTTATTTTCAGTGGAAATTAATAAAATTAACCCCTTAAGACCGCAGGACGTACTATGCCGTCCTTATTTGGGCGGCTCTAAACGCCGCAGGACGGCATAGTACGTCCTGTGCGGTCTTACCCCCCACGTGGCCGGCGGCACATGGCCGCTGCAGATCGCGGTCGGGGGACATGCCTGGCCCCCCAGGCAGCCCCCCTGTGCCTGGGGACCGCGGTCTGCAGCTTCTGATCGCAGTGACAGGCTGTCACTGCGATCGGTATTTACCATGTGTCAGCCGATTTGAAATCGGCTGACACATGGAGCCGGCCGCATTCTCCTGCAGCAGATCGCGGTCGGGGGACATGCCTGGCCCCCCAGGCAGCCCCCCTGGGGTCAGTGACCGCGATCTGCACTGTCAGGCTGCAATCAGATCACACTGACAGGCTGCCATAGCCTGTCAGTGCGATCAGTGTTACTATGTGTCAGCCTATTGGCTGACACATGTAACTGCAGCCATTAGCCCCCTACAGATCGCGGTGGGGGCATGCCTGTACCTCCCAGGCACTCCCCCTGTGGCCAATTACCGCGATCTGTAGGAGGTGATCACAGTGACAGCCAGTCACTGTGATCACTGTTAGTATGTGTCAGCCAATGATCTCAGATCACAGACACATTGTCTCTGCCCCTCTCCTCACCTCACTTCGATCTGAGAGAGAGAGGCAGAGAGATCGTGGTTTTTGCAGCTCCTGTGGAAAAAGAAAGTTTAAAATTTTTTTTAAAGTTTTAAAATTTAGATTTTATTTAACCCTTTCAGTGCTGATCACAGCATATTACTGTGATCAACCTGATTAGGGTATTTATTTATTATTATTTTTTTGGATCAAAAAAAAAATATTTCAAATTTTTTTTGATCCTTTGTGTCAGTCGCAGCAACCCAAATCTCCATTACCCTTTCCCCGCTGCCGTGATCACTATACTGTACAGTATATCTGCTGTACAGTACTGTATCAGTGATCACTGTGATCAGAGGGCTCTCTGATCAGACTGACCTTTTTTAGGGTTATTTTTACAGATCAAAAAATAACCCTTTCAGTTTTAAAAACTTTTTTGGGTCAAAAAAATTATTTCTAATTTTTTTTTACCCTTTGTGTCAGTCGCAGCAACCCAAATCTCCATTACCCTTTCCCAGCTGCCGTGATCACTATACTGTACAGTATATCTGCTATAGTAGCTTGTTTTACCGACTACTCTGAATTCTGGATTCCCCTGACCTTGGCCTGTCCCTGTTTACGCTAGCCATTCTAAAGTGGCTACACCAAACAACTCAAAATACTACATTTGTAGTACTTGAAATGTGACTTCCCAATAAAAAACTGATCACAGGGTTAATGCTGTGATTAGCACTGAAAGGGTTACAAAAAATAGTTTTTTTTTTCGTTTTTTTTACTTCTCTAACTTTTCACACAGTGACTCTCTATGTGATATCAAAGATCTATCTGCCTCTCTCTGCCTCTCTCTGCCTTCAGATCAAAGTGTATGTGGGGTACTGTTCTATTCATGTGATATAATAAAAACCTGGAAACATGGTACATGTAGGTACTGTTATATTCAAAAGACAGTGTTAAATCAAAATACTAAGTCTCTAGTGCACTAACTAATACATGGGCCCAGCATTTCTGTTAAAATGGCTAGACCTAACATCTCAAATTATGCCATTTGTTATACTCTGGGGTGCCTACTTTTGAAAATGGTTTGCCATAACGGTGGGAATGTTATTACCCAGGCTGCCATACTCTCTGAAAAGCTACATAGGCCCAGAAAATAATATTGGCAAACTTACAAGCTGAAAGGGCATCTAATATATTTCGCCCTGTGACTTATCAGTAAAATCTGAAATAATAGTACGTGGGGGTACCGTTATATTCAGAAGACAGTGTTAAATCAAAATACCAAGTCTCTAGTGCACTAACTAATATCTGTATTATGACATTTCCAGTGAAAATGCTATTTATCTGATTAAAAAGACAAAAATCAAAGTAGAAATCGCTACATGGGCCCAGCATTTCTGTTAAAATGGCTAGACCAAACATCTCAAATTATGCCATTTGTTATACTCTGGGTTGCCTTCTTTTGAAAATGGTATGCCATAATAGTGGAAATGTTATTACCCAGGCTGCCATGCTCTCTCAAAGGCAAGATAGACCCAGAAAATCACTTTGTTAAATTGCCAACTTTGAAAAGGACATCTAATATTTTTGTCCCCATGACTTCCCCCCCAAAACAGAGAATCTAGTACATGGGGGTACTGTTACATTCAGGAGACAATGTTAAATACAAATAGTGAGGCTTTGTTGCAATAACTCATATCAGGAATATGAAATGTCCTGTGAAAATGGAGTTCATGTGCGTGAAAAAGCACAAATAAAGCTATAACCCCTATGTGGGCCCTTCATTTCTGATAAAGTGGTTAGACCAAACATCTTGCAATGCACCATTTCTTATACTCTGGGTTGCCTACTTTTGAAAATGGTATGCCATAATAGTGGAAATGTTATTACCCAGGCTGCCATGCTCTCTCAAATGCGATATAGGCCCAGAAAATCACTTTGCCAAATTTCAATGTAATAAAGCCTAAATGGATAAGCCGTATATATGACTGTGTAACTTTCCAAAATACCATAAAACCTATACATGGGGGGTACCATGGCGCTCGTGAGACCTCACTGAGCAGAACTAGGAGTGTTTCAGGGCAGTAAACTATATACTAACAATAATATTATCAGTGAAAGTACAGATTTTATGTGAAAAATGCAAAAAAAAAACAAACAAACACTAAATTTGGCTAGGGTTTGTGCCCAAGTGGCTACTACAAAAGACTGGGCATACCCCATTTTGAATACCCTGGGATGTCTACTTTTTCAAATGGTATGCCATGATGGGGGTAATTTTCATTTCTTGGCTGCCATACGGTCTCAAAGGCAGCCTGGACACTGCAAACTAATCTGACAAATTTCAAGGTGAAAAAGCATAAATGGATAAGCCGTATATATGACCCTGAAACTTTCCAAAACCCCATAAAACCTATACATGGGGGGTACCATGGCGCTCGTGAGACCTCACTGAGCAGAACTAGGAGTGTTTCAGGGCAGTAAACTATATACTAACAATAATATTATCAGTGAAAGTACAGATTTTATGTGAAAAATGCAAAAAAAAAAAAAAAACCACTAAATTTGGCTAGGGTTTGTGCCCAAGTGGCTACTAGAAAAGACTGGGCATACCCCATTTTGAATACCCTGGGATGTCTACTTTTTCAAATGGTATGCCATGATGGGGGTAATTTTCATTTCTTGGCTGCCATACGGTCTCAAAGGCAGCCTGGACACTGCAAACTAATCTGACAAATTTCAAGGTCAAAAAGCATAAATGGATAAGCCGTATATATGACCCTGAAACTTTCCAAAACCCCATAAAACCTATACATGGGGGGTACCATGGCGCTCGTGAGACCTCACTGAGCAGAACTAGGAGTGTTTCAGGGCAGTAAACTATATACTAACAATAATATTATCAGTGAAAGTACAGATTTTATGTGAAAAATGCAAAAAAAAAAACCAAACACTAAATTTGGCTAGGGTTTGTGCCCAAGTGGCTACTAGAAAAGACTGGGCATACCCCATTTTGAATACCCTGGGATGTCTACTTTTTCAAATGGTATGCCATGATGGGGGTAATTTTCATTTCTTGGCTGCCATACGGTCTCAAAGGCAGCCTGGACACTGCAAACTAATCTGACAAATTTCAAGGTGAAAAAGCATAAATGGATAAGCCGTATATATGACCCTGAAACTTTCCAAAACCCCATAAAACCTATACATGGGGGGTACCATGGCGCTCGTGAGACCTCACTGAGCAGAACTAGGAGTGTTTCAGGGCAGTAAACTATATACTAACAATAATATTATCAGTGAAAGTGCAGATTTTATGTGAAAAATGCAAAAAAAAAAAAACAAACACTAAATTTGGCTAGTGTTTGTGCCCAAGTGGCTACTACAAAAGACTGGGCATACCCCATTTTGAATACCCTGGGATGTCTACTTTTTCAAATGGTATGCCATGATGGGGGTAATTTTCATTTCTTGGCTGCCATACGGTCTCAAAGGCAGCCTGGACACTGCAAACTAATCTGACAAATTTTAAGGTGAAAAAGCATAAATGGATAAGCCGTATATATGACCCTGAAACTTTCCAAAACCCCATAAAACCTATACATGGGGGGTACCATGGCGCTCGTGAGACATCACTGAGCAGAACTAGGTGTGTTTCAGGGCAGTAAACTATATACTAACAATAATATTATCAGTGAAAGTACAGATTTTATGTAAAAAAAAGAAAACACAAAAAAAAACGCTAACTTTGGCTAGGGTTTGTGCCCAAGTGGCTACTACAAAAGACTGGCCATACCCCATTTTGAATACCCTGGGATGTCTACTTTTTCAAATGGTATGCCATGATGGGGGTAATTTTCATTTCTGGGCTGCCATGCGGTCTAAAAGGCAACCTAGGTCACTCAAACCAATCTGTCAAATTTCTATGCAGAAAATAAAATAATGGACAAGTCGTATATTTGACCCTGTAACTTTCCAAAACCCCATAAAACCTATACATGGGGGGTACTGTTTTACTCGTGAGACATTTCTGAATACAAATATGTATGTTTTATTGCAGGAAAACCGAATAGTATTCTGACATTAACAGTTAAATTGCCATGCTGAAATTGAAAAATAACAAGATTTCATAATTTTTTCAAGTTTTTTAGATTTTATTCATATAAAATGGAGTTCCATACATGAATGTTTGATATTAAATGAAAGCCCTGTTTCCCCTGAACAAAATGATATATAATAAGTGTGGGTGCACTTAGTATGAAAGAGGTAAATTATTGTTGAACAGACATATAGTAAAATTCTGTGGTTTGTTTACATTTTTTTTGGATCACAACTTGTACATTTGGCTGCGGTCTTAAGGGGTTAAAAGTGGGAACAAACAAAACAAAAGAATATTGTAATTACACTGCTGATTATAAAGACGCAAATCTTTACATTGTGCATTGTGGAGGTTTATTGCACACTTAATCTTTTTGGATACTGGAGATGATAGGCCACAATTCCAGAGATGTAATAGGAGTACGACGAGTCCCCAGCATCTTGTTTACACACGCAACAGCTAACCCATTAAGAGTATCCTAAGTCCTGTGAATAATAAACCCCATCATTATCAGTATGATTTTATCTGCTTGAGAAGTTACAATTCACAGCATACTGAATGCAGGTGTTACCCCATAATCTTACACAGAACTCTAATTCTAAATTCACCCTAACCCAAACGAGGCTATTATAAACGCAATCAATATGTTGCATTATTCTGAATTCAGGATAGTATCTCTCAGATATAATGGTGTGCATCTTCTAGTCTTACAATACTTTCTGCAGTAGAACACAATAAGTGAATTCAGAACTTTTCCTTTCGGGGTTATGTTTAGGTTTGGTATTGATAGAAAGGTATAAAGACATAAAACGAATGGCCTTCTGTTTCACTGCAGCAAACCTCCAGTAAAATGCTTAGTAGGTTGTAACAGGAAATGATTCAAATATCTTCCAGCCGTGATATGATATATACGTATATATAACATATACGAATATGTTTATCTTATAATTACTGTTATTTATTCTATATAATTACTTTTGTGCCTGGTATTCTGTGTTGTGTGCATTTTATTAACAACAACTGGAAAGATATATGTGGTAGGCAGTAATATCTGTAATTAAACTCGTCTAAATAGCTTACAGGAATTTGACTCCTGGGCACAGTAATATAACAAGCCAAAACAGTGCACAATGAGGAATTAGTTCTAGACATGTACTTAACCCAACAACTTCTTTATTCCGTGTGATTGCATGTATGCACTGGTTAGGGTAAAACATATTCTTTCACCCAAATGATAATGTATTAAAAAAAAGCACACATGTATTCCCTGTCTGAATGATTTATATTACAGTAATTTCAGGCACGAAGCTTTTGCCTAGGCCAATAGTTATATTAGCTTTAGAACACAGTTTGCCTAGGTAAAAGCCTTTTGCTTAACTAGTATTCAAGTAAATAGTGTTGCACATTTCTTACAGGGTTTTTTTTTTTCTTCAGATTTCAATATCCTTTGCCCAAGAAACAGGTGCAGTGCCCAGTCAACCTGGGAAACTGGCCCCATATCACCTACAATCACTCAAGTGGTCCCTGTTCAGCTATAAACACCCAGGCATCCTCGGAAAGTGGGTTCCTGCTTGCCAATAACTGCCTAGAATACCACAAGGAAAGGGTCCCATTTTTGCAAAATAGTAAACAGGGAACACAGGAAAGTGGCCTTTGCTTGCCAATAAATGCCCAAAGTGCTCCAGGAAAGTGGCCCTTACTTGCAAATAAATGCCCGAAGTGCTCCAGGAAAGTGGTCCATGCTTGCCAAAATACTCCCAGGCTCTACAGGAAAATGACCTAGCCAAGAAGCAAATCTGATTTAAGAAAGATACCTGATGGTCCAAGTTTTTCCTATAAACCTCTTTGTCGTGTATTTAGGAGATCACTTTTGTAATCTGGAGTGTCAAGAATATTCAAAGCAGTGATGTCCTATATCACACGATATAGTCCACTGGTTTCTCAGGTAGATTGCAAGAGGTAAAAAAGGCCTCATGCTTCCTACCAATCTACCATCTAAGCTGAAATACTTTTTTACCTACAAATGAGGAGACACAATGTACATTGTACGTGGGAAATAACAGTACAGGAACAAATGCCTTGGAGTTTTCCATTTGAGAGATTTGGTGTCGATAATGTCACCTTGGGTGTGCAAGATGTGATTCTCTCATAACAATGAGTAAATAACCGGTATTCTTCCATGTGATATCTACACAGAAAATGTTTATAAATAATTTTGGTTTATGCTTGTGCCACAAACC
This sequence comes from Pelobates fuscus, assembly GCF_036172605.1. Classification (NCBI taxonomy): domain Eukaryota; kingdom Metazoa; phylum Chordata; class Amphibia; order Anura; family Pelobatidae; genus Pelobates; species Pelobates fuscus. The sequence goes on from NC_086324.1 coordinate 56,668,539, forward strand.
TATCATTCTGTGACATTTTAGTCTTCCCCAAATTTACTGTTTTCTTCATTAGACTATATTATATGTGTATTGTGGTAACTGAAATCAAGGTTTTATCTGACGTGAGCAGCTACAGTATGTAAAATAGAAATACAATAATATCCACTGCACAGTAGTATAACACTATAGATATGATCAATAAAAGGACAATGAGAAAGATAAGTTGAGGAGGGGTATAGAATGGTAAATAATAGGAAAACATTCAAATACATAATTACAAGGCATTGATGGCATTAGTTGGGCATTCTATATAGGCGTTACTGAAACCCTCATCTTGTCTACATTTCTGTGGACACAAACATGATATATCTGCTTTTAAATACCTAATGCCTGACATGTCTGGAAAGGGGTTTACGAACCCTACTTAAATACTCAAGTCAGAGCTGTACATCGTTAATGCCAAGTGTCTGGAGTTATAGGAAGTTGTGTATGTCCTAGTGAAATCAACAATTTAGTTTCTGTATCAACACTTTTTTTTTATCCTCCCTTACTTATGGACCCATTCATCAAGCTCACCTGCATGGTGGTTGCATCTTGGTCCCCCATCACCTGGTTTACAACCGAACTCATCACACCTTTGTTAAAATTTGCTTTAATTAACACAATAAAAGGGAATAAGACTTTATCCTTTCACCACGGTCTTCACTGATGATAATAAATTTATCATTTGCTGCACAAAGCACTTACTTGAGTGCCGCTACTGCACCGATTGCAGCCAGAGATGCTGTATAAGGATTCTCCACCTCTGAACTATCTCCGCATTCCATGTTGCACATAACGAAATCAGATGGGACATTTATAGCAGATGCCACTGTGGCCTGTAAGGATTATAACATAATTTATATATAATTAGAAACATTTTCTAGAGCTTGGCATTTAATGCCACAATATTACATTTTAAAAGAGAGCTGTAATTTTTTTTGGAATTTATACCATTGAGTAAAACAATGAAAATCACATATAATTTGTGTTTCATCAGATCTTTGTTTTTCTTCTAAATTCATATTACAGATTTAGGAAATTACACGATAATCCAGTTCAGGCAAGGCAAAGCCAGGGAAAATATATCAAACGAAGAGGAGAAGTAGAAACATTGAATCATTTCTCCTCTTCTCTGTATTCTTCCTCTATGTTGACTGCCAAATGCAAAGTACAAAGTTTATAACAATACAGAAAGCTGGATATGGAGGTATGAATTTGTACATTTAATTTTCATTTCACGCCTCACAAAGATATATCTGTTAAACATACTATTGAAAATCCTGGGAAGGGACAGTTCCCCTTTAAATAAATCATAATATTATCTTAGTAACACATACAATTCTTCTGATGACACCCAGCTATATCTCTCCTCCCCGGACTTCTCCCCTGCCGTCCTACAACGTGTCATCGCTTGCCTTTCTTCCATCTCTGACTGGATGTCCTCCCGCTTTCTGAAACTCAATCTCTCAAAAACTGAGCTCCTTGTCTTTCCTCCTCCTAATACTGATCCTCCTCTTTCGCTCTCCCTTCAAGTTTCTGGTACTAACATCAGTCCATCCTTGCAAGCGCGCTGTCTTGGCGTCATACTTGACTCTGGTCTCACCTTTGAACCTCACATCCAGCATGTTGCCAAATCCTGTAGATTCCATCTTAAAAACATAGCCCGCATCCGCCCCTTTCTTGCACCAGATACTACCAAGGAGCTTGTCCATGCTCTAGTAATTTCCCGCATGGATTATTGTAACCCTCTCCTGATTGGTCTTCCCAAAAGCCGTACTGCACCCCTACAGTCCGTAATGAACGCTGCTGCTAGACTGATTTTCCTCTCTAGTTGTTTCTCTCACACCTCACCCCTCTGCCAGTCCTTACATTGGCTTCCTGTATGCTATAGGAGTCAATTCAAGGTACTAACTCACACCTATAAAGCACTGAACAACTCTAGCCCCTCTTATATCTCCTCACAGATCCATAGGTATGTCCCTTCTCGGTCTCTCCGCTCTGCCCGTGACCACCTCCTGTCCGTTGTCCACACCCGTACGGCCAACTCGCGCTTGCAGGACTTCTCGCGGGCGGCTCCCTTCCTATGGAATAGCCTGCCTACCACCATCAGACTCTCCCCCTAGTCTTGCATCTTTTAAGAAGTGCCTTAAAACCCATCTCTTTAGGAAAGCTTATGGCCTCCAAGACTAACCCTTACCTCACATACCTGTCTCTTGCCCTCTCCTAAAGGGCAGCCCACCTTATTTGATTGCAAATTCCTGTCCTAATGTGTTTTACACCCCACCTCCTATAGAATGTAAGCTCGATTGAGCAGGGTCCTCTTCAACCTATTGTTCCTGTAAGTTTATTTGTAATTGTCCTATTTATAGTTAAATCCCCTCTCATAATATTGTAAAGCGCTACGGAATCTGTTGGCGCTATATAAATGGCAATAATAAATAAATAAATAAATGTACAACTATTTTATCCTTGTGTGCTACACTGAGCTTTTTTTTTTTAGAGGGTTTTATGACATATACTAGTGCTATCAACATGTAAAGGTATAATAGTTAAGTTTAGTAATTTCAATTCCAATTATAAAATATTTTAGTGTATCAAATTGAATTTGTTTTTAATATTGTAAAGTTCAAAAGCTATTATAAAGGGGTGGAAACGTCAATTGCATAATTGAAATAAAACATAACAAAACAGAACTACACACTAAAGGCAATTGTTTAGATATAAGTATGTTTATACTAATCCCTTTTGAAAACATATTGGTAGCAAATGTGAATGAATGTGAAGCAATGTAAGCAACAATTATAAAGAACATATAATTAATGCAAGTTTGAAAGGCAACACCATTACCTGTACAGACAAAGGATCCCGTGTAGAGAGAATGACCTCCATTTCATTATCTTCTCCTCTTGGTATGACACGAAGGGTTTGAGATCCTATGCGATGGTCATCGGAACCCCCAATATACTCCTCACCTGTTCTTTGAAAGGAACACATAAACACAGCACTCAAGAGATAGCCAAACAAAATATCAACATATAATTTTATAAAAGGATTAATGAAAGGTAGAATAATGCACCTGTATTCCATCAAGATGTGTCTCAATTACCCCTGCTATTACAAAAATTGTGGTTGGCGTGTAGAAACAGAGGAGATGGTCAACACCAGAGTATAATTAAGAGGTTTGCTCAACGTGTGCTGTGGCGTGATAAGCTGAGAAGGACCATTGTAGAGGTCCTGTTCCTCTGCTTGGTCTGACAGGGAAATACAACTAACAAGTACTGTGTGTTGAGACACACACAAGGGGGTCAATAGACACACAAGGGGTGTGCACTTTGCAATATTGTAAAAAGCTCTGTAGAATCAATTGGCATATTATAAATCTATTAAAATGGTAGTATCTTTATAAAAGGACCAAAATATCACTACTTAATTATGAAAAGTATATTAGGGGTAAATAATGCCATCTTGGTGATTTTTAAAGCATTCGATCACTGGTCTTGTGGATTATCATGATGTCTCCAGAACCCCATGTTGGCATTATTTTCCCATAAGGCATGGTGCACTTGTGCATTCATTTTCAAACAACTTGCAATTCTTTTGGATTTTGGGTGATATTGATTGATACAAATTCCGCAACTCCGTAACGTCATGTGGATGTATCATGAAACAAATTAAATGGACAATTGTGAACCGTTTCTTTTATTTTAATGTTTCTGAAATAAAAATTTAAACTATTTGCCCACTCGTGACCCTAGTAGCAGTGGAAAAAATTATCAGAACAATACTTGACTCTGCCAGACCAATCATGTGGTAACTGGCCAGCACAAATTAGGAGGAAAGATAGAAAATGGTCTATGAGGGTCAATATGAACCGCATATTAGTTTAAGTACGGTATAATACCTCCTTTATGCCCCCCAAGTGCCATGCTTGCGGGTGAATAGTGCAGATACCTCCTTCCATATAGTATAATGTTTACATTATTCCTTTCCCACGTGTAGCTTCAAATAATACTAAATTCTGTAAATCAGTATCGGATAGTCAATCCAAACAATAAACACATATATAATGAAAAACAAATATATAATAAAATAGTATGAATGGTTACTTATTTTCACCTTCTAAAATATGATCCACACTTTTGAAAGCCTCATCCACATTTCCATGTTCCAATGTTCTCACTGGCTCAAAAAACGAATCATTCTTAATGGCATCCTAACGAATATCAAATGTAAATTTTTAAGTTCCCTGAAGCAATGCAAAAAAAAACAACTTACAATATCAATTTCAAATCTTTTTTCTAAGTGTTTCCTACCTGAATGGAAAGTAGGACAGGTTCCAGATCTTCATAACATATCCTTATTCTTGATGCTCCTTGATCGGCATGAGTCTGTGTGTCAGCTACTACAGCACATATCACTTGCCCAACGTATTGAACCTAAATTATATAAGTAACAAGGATATAGAATAACAGAAATGCACTGTGCAATAGCTGTAAGTATACCATGGGGCTACAGCATATTACAGTAAAGGATTATTAATATGCCCTACCCAAACTGGCAGGGTTACCATGTAGGGCCCCATTGGGCATTTGAACTATGGTCAGTCCTGGCTTGTGAGGAGCATACCAAACTGATCCTGCCTCAAATGTCAGTGCAGATCCAAAATGTGAAGTTCTCGATGCATGAGAGATGTAGCAACACCATTTAGAGCTATACTACTGATAATACCTTGTCATTGGCAAACATGTTTATGTCATTTATCCCAGGAACATCAGCAGCTGTTATTACATCAACTACTCCTCGTGCTTTCAATGCATCCTCTTTATGTATGGACCTGAAAAAAACATTAGAATGTCCATTAAATAATAAACCTTGACACTGTATCTTACTGAAAATTCTGGGGTAGAGGAAGGTTCCTCTGTCACCGATCCTAAATTGTATATTAAAGTTGCAAAAGAGGACCACAGTACACTTCAAGTAAGAAAAATGGAAAATAGGTCATTGCGACTGGCATGTACTGAATAGATAGCAATTAACACTCTTGGTGTTTATGTGTAAGTTACCATGTGAGAGGGTAGATAGAAGACGGGGAACAGCGACTGGTGATGTAAGAGAAGTTGCTGTTAGAATCAGGAAGCTAAGATTGCTATATAAGAAAACTAAATAGACAGAAAACAATTTAATAAACACAGATTCTGCCAAGAGAAAGGGATAGCGTTTTGGGCATTACGGTGGAATGATATAGTTGTTACATCCTTGATGCTATATACTTACATTATTTTTGCATGATGTCTATTGCTAGTCACTAGGGCCAGAAATAATTCTCCTTCCATGGGTGTGTCATCATCTCCATCTTCAATTTCCTCTTCCTCAATGGTTTGCAACACACGAGACTGTTGCACTGTTCCATGTCCATTCATGCTTTCATGTAGATGACTCCGAACTTCATCCTACCCAGAAGAAAAGTATAATTTCCCATTGAATATACAGGCATACATCCTTACTTGAATATGCTGAGTTGATGAGGAACTGTCCTTCCTCTGTGAATTATACTCAAATAAAACATTGGAAATTATCTATACATTGTTTCATGTGACGCTCCATCTTCTTTTAAAAGTATGTCAAAGTAACACAACTAGCACCGTAACCACTACAAAATGCTGCAGTGATGCTGGTACCAGGAGTATCCTGGAACTCCCTCAACACAACTAGTACAACTAGACTCGATACCTGGGGTCGGCCAGGCACCGCTACCTGCCTCTTAGAGAGTCAGAAGGTCTCAGTCTGAGCTAAGCCTGTTGATGACCTGATGCTCTTGGCCAATGAGCTGGCTCTGGTTTGACTACTTACATACTCATAGAACCATAACCACTACTGTGAACTGGCAAGGCACTTGACATCTGGTTTATTACAGGCACAGACAGCCTAACCCTAATCCTATATACTAGTGGTAGTGTGCTGGTGCAGCGCTAAAAGTTTATATAATTTTAACAGTTGTGGATATTACTGGTAACACTTGTGAATCAATTTAAAATGTGGGTATATACATGGACAGTACCTTTTGGTATACAAAGAATGTCCTAAGTAGATATTCAATACCTTAAAAACAAAATATACAAAACATAGTGTAAACTGTGACAAAAAAGTGAATTTCAATTAAGAGTGAAAAGTTCCCACTCACACTTTGGAGAGCTAATAGTATATAGCTCAATTTGATAGCTTGTGGGGTCCGTGAAGGCGACCCTATCCCTTCTTTTTGGCTGGATATTCTTTAAATTCTGAAATGTTGAAACATATATATGGTGCAGTACCGTATGGTTCCAAATATGTATAAAAAAGAAGAACAGGTGGGTACTTACAGACACAGAGCCATCCACATCGGCTCTGATCAAGGGTATATGTGGTTAAGGACCACACACCTTCTTTAAAAGAGCAGGAACAATGCCAGCAGTGTTATAAAAATATAAGTATATTTATTAGCATAAAACTATATATAACAATATAAAAAACTATGTAAAGCAATATAAAAACACTGGATAGGCATATAAAAAGTCCAAATATATAAAGACCGGTGTATTCCAAGCTCCAGGACGCGTTTCGCTGTAACAGCTTCTTCAACTGGATAAAAAAGTCTTTATTTCTTCTTAGGGACCAGTTCCTGCTTTTATACCTCTTTAAAAGTCCAATCCTAGATTATGAGTCCGTAATTCCGCGGGCTTTCTCCATGGAAACGTGACGCCCTGCGATTCACGTCTCGTTTTCGTTTGTTTCCTGGTTTTTCGCATCACTTCCGGTCACGTGTCGCTCGGCCGATACGTCATGCGTTCCACCTTGCGGTTCACTCGGCCGATACCCGGAAGTGTGCGAAATCATTTTATAACAGTGGGAGGTAGACATGGGAGATTGATTAGGCGTTTTAAATACATAGCAGTACAAATAGTATCTTTTTGTTCCTCTCAATGAGAGGAATCTATGGGTATCTAGTAATTTATTTTATCATGAGGGAAGAAAAACCAATATATAATTTCTATTTCAAAAAATATATATATTCAGGAGATCTTATATGTATTAAGGGAACATGAATTATAAACATATAAATATGTAAATAAATGTCAAACAAGTCATAAAGTGCATATGTGATGTTGTAGGGGGTCCTAACTTAAGGCAGTAAGCAAAAGCATTTGTTAATACATCTGTTAAATAAAATATACAATATAAAGGAACTATAAAAGGCATATAAAAACCCCAATATAAAATGCAACATATAAACAGTACCTCAATGAGAAATAAAACATATATTTATTTTAAAAAATGGCACATCTCAAAGTCCGTATTAAGACCATATGGGATGAGCGTATTTAATTTAAAAATCCATTCCATCTCGTTCTTACTCATCTTTGTATCAAAGTTTCCTCCTCTCCAATTTCTGGAAGAAATATAACTAAAGGGTTTGAGAACCATAGTGTCTCGGCCCATTACAAAATTCACCACAATTGTGAAATGGTTGGTACCCAATTTTTTGCGATCCAAAAACTAGAAAGAGATTGGAGAGGAGGAAACTTTGATACAAAGATGAGTAAGAACGAGATGGAATGGATTTTTAAATTAAATACGCTCATCCCATATGGTCTTAATACGGACTTTGAGATGTGCCATTTTTTAAAATAAATATATGTTTTATTTCTCATTGAGGTACTGTTTATATGTTGCATTTTATATTGGGGTTTTTATATGCCTTTTATAGTTCCTTTATATTGTATATTTTATTTAACAGATGTATTAACAAATGCTTTTGCTTACTGCCTTAAGTTAGGACCCCCTACAACATCACATATGCACTTTATGACTTGTTTGACATTTATTTACATATTTATATGTTTATAATTCATGTTCCCTTAATACATATAAGATCTCCTGAATATATATATTTTTTGAAATAGAAATTATATATTGGTTTTTCTTCCCTCATGATAAAATAAATTACTAGATACCCATAGATTCCTCTCATTGAGAGGAACAAAAAGATACTATTTGTACTGCTATGTATTTAAAACGCCTAATCAATCTCCCATGTCTACCTCCCACTGTTATAAAATGATTTCGCACACTTCCGGGTATCGGCCGAGTGAACCGCAAGGTGGAACGCATGACGTATCGGCCGAGCGACACGTGACCGGAAGTGATGCGAAAAACCAGGAAACAAACGAAAACGAGACGTGAATCGCAGGGCGTCACGTTTCCATGGAGAAAGCCCGCGGAATTACGGACTCATAATCTAGGATTGGACTTTTAAAGAGGTATAAAAGCAGGAACTGGTCCCTAAGAAGAAATAAAGACTTTTTTATCCAGTTGAAGAAGCTGTTACAGCGAAACGCGTCCTGGAGCTTGGAATACACCGGTCTTTATATATTTGGACTTTTTATATGCCTATCCAGTGTTTTTATATTGCTTTACATAGTTTTTTATATTGTTATATATAGTTTTATGCTAATAAATATACTTATATTTTTATAACACTGCTGGCATTGTTCCTGCTCTTTTAAAGAAGGTGTGTGGTCCTTAACCACATATACCCTTGATCAGAGCCGATGTGGATGGCTCTGTGTCTGTAAGTACCCACCTGTTCTTCTTTTTTATACATATTTGGAACCATACGGTACTGCACCATATATATGTTTCAACATTTCAGAATTTAAAGAATATCCAGCCAAAAAGAAGGGATAGGGTCGCCTTCACGGACCCCACAAGCTATCAAATTGAGCTATATACTATTAGCTCTCCAAAGTGTGAGTGGGAACTTTTCACTCTTAATTGAAATTCACTTTTTTGTCACAGTTTACACTATGTTTTGTATATTTTGTTTTTAAGGTATTGAATATCTACTTAGGACATTCTTTGTATACCAAAAGGTACTGTCCATGTATATACCCACATTTTAAATTGATTCACAAGTGTTACCAGTAATATCCACAACTGTTAAAATTATATAAACTTTTAGCGCTGCACCAGCACACTACCACTAGACCTACTTTTAAGATAAGAACTTGGTGTTACAGCTGCTCATCCGTTTTCTTCACTTTGCATATTAGCGCTAGTACTACCTTGTTTTGTTTGCTAATCCTATATACCTCTAAGCTCCTGTAGCATTGAAAAAAAACTTAACTTTTCCAAACCATACCTCAACACAAAACCCCTATTCCCAAAATGCTAACTGATCCCAAATCTCTTCAACCCAACCTTTACCTTTGTTTTCTCAATTGCAACAGAGTTGATTTGGGAGAGCTTTAAAATGTATTCTTAAAGTGGATCTGCCACTATTCAGTATCTTATAAAAAATATATTTCTGCCTAAGGTCACATTATAATTAGTCCTGCTCAAAATGCAACTTTGCAACATCAATATTTTATATTAAGGCACAGCTCCTAGCCTCCAGACTAGATAGTAATTCTATGATTGTGGGCAATGATCGGGGTAGTGCCCGCTGTTTTTATGAAAATACACTCAATGAATTTTGTTTGCACTTTTGTCTGTATAGAGAAAGTTGTGCTGTCATTTTTATGTAGTTGGATATTTTGTATCACACCCCTGCATGTGATTCTTGTATGTTTGAAGAAAATTTATAATTCATTGAAATCTCCAGATTTCATTCCAGTAAGTTACACTTCAGAAATCAACATCAGAATGACATAGTCAACAAATACTTACTTGGCTCATGTGAAAACCATTTGGAATCATCTGTGTTTGGTCTTTCAATGACTTGTTGTTTTGTGCATAATATTTTGTATTTTGATTCTCCTAAAAAAAAAAGAGAGAGAGAGAGAGAAAAAAATCAACATATAAGAAAGCTTTATTTATAGCTTTGGCTTTGAAATCAACACAAACTGCTCAGAAAAATACAAACACATATATTGGAATGGTAAAACCATCCTGTTAATGGACTTTTTAAAACAAAAAACAATACACAACTCATCTGACATAGGGAGCTTCTGAAAGGAAGACACAGACCACTGCCTTAATAACACATGCCCACTGGGTGTCCCTAAGTGCGTGGGATAAATAATAAGGCCCCCTAGTGTGCGGACCCTGGTGCAGTCGCTGATCACAGACTTCTATTTTAACATTAATGTTTAACACTGTGACAAGCATCAAGTTCATCAATTAGTTAATCAATTATTCTGAAATTAATAATTTGGCCATATCTGCCCTAATTCTAGCATCATTTGGAACACTTCATTTTAATTTATTTCTCATAAATACAGTGATTTTCAGAAGGAAGCATTTCTTTTATAGAAACTTGCTTCTAAAAATGTTGAATTTAGCAAATAACCATCTCAGCTATTCTAAGAGATACATGTGCAGTAAACCATGCAAACACCTGCGTAGAATGCCTTACAGCATGGAATGAATAGCGTATAATGTTGAGAAAAATGTGTTCTAGGGTTATCAAAGAATCACCCCAGGCGCATTAGCATTGAAACATACATAATCATAGAGTATGAGCTCCAGCCCTCCAGTCTATTACATAGTGTAACAATTGGAGAAATATGTTCCGTCTTATGCTTATCTGACATCAATTTTGTTTTGACAAAGCAAACTTAAAGAATATATAGTTGACCATTCAGAACTGCCCATTCTCAGACTTTCCCATTTACATCAATTGAACCCAATTGAAGCCTCGTGTGCAGTACAGTCCACTGCAGACATACTGCGCATGCATCCTCAGTTTCTCAGTTCAGTGCAATGCGCATGCAAATTTCAGTGGTTGAACATGGATTGACAAGGTGCATTCCACAGTATAAAAGAAATATCTACAGGCAAATAGTAGGCGCTATATATTTAGTGATAGTGAATATAATTATTTATTTATTCCAAGTGAAACAATCTTAAAACAAGCTGCACCTTAACGTGTAAAATAGCTCAGAAAAACACCACTATACAATTGCAAAAAATAAGGTGCGCTATGACTTTAAATAACTTAATAGTGTACAATACAATAGTAATTCTCAATATTGTTGTTGAAAGTGCATGTGCAATGTGCAACAAGGTGCATTCCACCACCACCTTCTCAGTATAGCCCCTGTTACATCCTTGATGCTATATACTTACATGCAAGATCTGTAAGAGGGTCATGTTTATTCGTAGTTTATTCATAGTTTATTCGTGGTTTATTCGTTGTTTAACAAACAATTTATTAATACAAAATAGAAATAACTCGTACCTGGAAAGTTCACTAAAGAAATATACAAATAACAATTGGCTACAGAGACATTAACTAAAAAAAAACAAACAGATGGATGACTTACAGGAGTGGAATTCTGGAGAAAGTTCACAGTTTGCTTTAATTCTTGTGCAACCTGAAGGTAGAATTTGAAGAGGAAGCTTATTGCTAGAGTTTTTTCATAATCGGCCATGCCAGCAGTAGCCAGATCTAGAACAGAATCCTCTTCTAGAAATAATCTGCAAGCTTCATCCAGCATTGCATCATCCCAGCGCCTGAAGGAAACACACACTCAACTCATCATGTCTGTGCAACAAATATTTCTCAATTATTATTATAGTTATTAATTATACAAGTGTTCTAGACTATGGACAGTGCAATCAGCAGTAATTACTGTTTATTTAATTGTAGTGTCAACTGTCCGTAAAGTTGATTTGAGCTACACACATTTTCATCCACACCATTTTTTTTGTTTTTTGTTAAATTTTTGTGGGGGGAAGTTTCATTCATTTTAACAATCATGTTCTTTATTTAAATAAACATTTACTAACAAACATGTATAAAAACAAAGTCATATCTCATTTAAAATGTTTGAATTTACATTTCCCGTAAGCATGTGTAAACACAGAACATTGAAAAAAAAAAAAAAAAAGCTATGTAAAATATATTGGGTCACATTTGTGTATTTTGGTTTGCTGTAAGGGTTGAGATCCAATGATGGTTGAGTCAAAAAAGCAGCAAACTGACAAAGCAGTGGTGTAATTTTGTGCACATTTTTCATTAGAAAATGCAGGCTTCCCTTTTGTTCTCTGTAAGGATTATTTACTGAAATGAAAATAGAACTGACTTGGTGATTTTTTTTTTCATTTCTATTCTTTAATTTACCTTCAAATTCATTCAAAATTAAAAAAAAAAAATTGAATTCATTCGGACAAAACAAACCTTTTCTCCATAAACAAGCTTACATTTTGTACTTGAAGATAAATTAGTGATAACATGGAGGATCAATCATGCTCATCTTAAAAATGTGTCTGTTTCAGTAGCTAGAAATGCTGTAGAGGTAACTGTGTCTTATAATTGTACTGTATATATTCTACAAGACATATTTAAAATTAGAGAAACAAAAGAGAGGAATCTTACTACTTGTATCTTCCTGCTAATATACCCTATAAGTCAGCATTTCCCAATTAGTGTTCCGCGGAACCCTAGGGTTCCACAAGAACAAAATTGGAGTTCTGCAGTGATTCGCCCTGTCCGGTGGCCAAAGCATTTAGGTCCACCCTATGGGTATCGCTAAACAGGGGTCCGGTTAGGCACTGCAGGTGCCTAAGACCGGGACTGGACCCTGTTGTATGGGATGCAGACAGAGTGCGCAGCCTGGAGGGAGAGGGAGCACAGCGGGGAGTGAGTAGCTGCCGACCTGGCACACCATCCTTAGCCAGCAGCCTGCAGCACTGAATGAACAAAAAAAGTAAGTTAAACATATGTGTGTGTGTGTGTGCGCATGTGTATATGTACCTGTGTCAGTGTGTGTATCTGCCAATGTGTGTGAATCTGTGTGTGTATATGTCAGTTTGTATATCTGTGTGTCAAGGTGTGTGTATGTGTCACTGTGTGTATATATGTGTGCCAGTGTCTGTGTGTGTCAGTGTACCTGTCAGTTTGTGCATGTGCCAGTGTGTGTGTATGTACCAGTGTGTGTGTATGTATGTGCCAGTGTGTGTGTGTATCTGTGTGTCAATTTGCATGTATCTGTCAGTATGTGTATCTGTGTGTCCGTGTGTGTATCTGTGTACCACTATGTGCCAGTGTGTGTGTATGTGTGTGTGTGTGTATCTGTGTGTCAGATACATACACACACACACACAGATACACATTGACACACAGATACACATACAAACACAGATACACACACCTTGACACACACTGGCACATACACACACTTTGACACACAGATACATGCATCTTGACACACAGTGTGTCAAGTTGTGTGTATATGTGTGTCACGGTGTGTGTATCTGTGTGTCAGTGTGTGTATCTGTGTGCCTCTACGTGCCATTGTGTGTGTATCTGTGTGTCAGACACACACATATACACACTGACACACACTGGCACATACAAACACAGATACACCCACTTTGACACACAGATACAAACACACACACACAGATACACACTGTGTGTCAAGGTGTGTGTATATGTGTATCAAGGTGTGTGTATCTGTGTGTCAAGGTGTGTGTATCTGTGTGCCACTATGTGCCATTGTGTTTGTATCTGTGTGTCAGATACACACACACAGATACACACACTTTGACACACAGTTACATACACACACACACAGATACACACTGTGTGTCAATGTGTGTGTATCTGTGTGCCAGTGTGTGTGTGTGTGTGTGTGTGTGTGTGTGTGTGTGTATCTGTGTGTCAGATACATACACATATACACATTGACACACAGATACACACACTGGCACAAACAAACACAGATACACACACCTGCACATACAAATAAAGATACACACACTTTGACACACACTCTGACACACAGATGCACACACCTTGACACACAGATACATACTGTGTGTCAAGGTGTATGTATCTGTGTGTCAAGGTGTGCGTATCATTGTGCCACTATGTGCCAATGTGTGTGTATCTGTGTGTCAGATCCATACACACTGACACAGAGATACACACACTGGCACATACAAACACAGATACACACACCTTGACACACAGACACACACCGCCACATACAAACACAGATACACACACCTTGACACATAGATACATACATACACACACAGATACACACTGTGTGTCAAGGTGTGTGTATGTGTGTGTCAAGGTGTGTTTATCTGTGTGTCAGTGTGTGTATCTGTGTGCCTCTATGTGCCAGTGTGTGTGTATATGTGTGTCAGATACACACACAGATACACACTGACACACAGATACACACCAGCACAAAGACAAACAAGGTTTATGCAACGGCGCAAAAGTGCTTTTTTGGGGGGGAGGAGGGATCCACCATGTTGATACACTATGTCAAAAGGGGTCCACGTAAAAAAATAATTGGGAACCCCTGCTATAAGATAATAAATAAATCAATATAAATAAACAGAATAAATAAAATACAGGATATTATTGATACATACCTCCCAGCGAGCTGCTCGCTTGCAGTCTTTGCAAATACACAGGCGGATTCAGAGCCTCCATAATAAATGCTAAAGGCCAGTATGAGATCAGTTCCCTCTTTCAACACAGCCTTCATTGCAGCAACTATGGAAGGACCTGAAGTTCCCCATCTCTGAACCTGTCTGAAGGCTGACACAAACTCCGACTAGAAACACAGGAGAGGAACACTGTATCAGTATTGTATGGAGTGTAAAGAAAGTCTATCCCCAGATCACCTACTGGGAGCCATCACAGAGGGCAATATAGCCCTACAATATGCAGTAAATTGAAGTATCAGATATGGCTTTGCCCAGATGAAACAAGCACTAGTACAGACACACAAAAAAAGATAAATGTATAATATAATGTTATCTGTACTAGGTTAAAACATACAATACACACAATAAATAAATGTACATTTCTCACAAAAAAAGGCATCCCAGAATAAAAATGTATGTGATGACTGACTTTAACCCCTTAAGGACACATGACATGTGTGACATGTCATGATTCCATTTTATTCCAGAAGTTTAGTCCTTAAGGGGTAAAAGGGACAAAAGTAAAACATAAATAAAAAACAATAATAATACTTGTTTATTTATATGCATTTGTGAAAATATCAAAGTTAATTCGCTGGCAAGAGAAATCTGTTGCACATATCGATGGTGATCTCCAGCCTAGGCTGCCCCACAGCTATACTATAGAAAAGGTATCCAGGGTGCATGGTAGGTGTGAATACACGGTGGTAAGTCGGATAGATAGGGCTTGTTAATGTCTCACAGAGAGAATAAAGAACATTAAAGCACTACCAGAGATATCTAATACTCACCCACACCTCATTACAATACCCAACAACTAGTTAAACAATCCAAACAGTAAACTGGCTACTTTTAACTATATTTTGCGTAATCAAAAAGTTTACTGCATTCACTTTTTGAGTTGTAAAGCGTTTACAACTTTTTCAGGGCTAAAGTTGAGCAATTAGATTATTCTAAAGAAGTAAAGTAAAATGTGGGACTGTTGCTGGCAAAATTAATTTTCAGATATATCTAAATATATAAATTTGGATAAAATAGCTATATACACATACATATACATATCCAAAAATTACCCAGATCAGTTCAGGGGTTCAGGAATTTCCTGGAAGTCATTTGTTTGACCGACCGCACGCATGGTCCCATGCCCAAAACAGTTCCAAAGAATCAGGGCTTGCGGTCGGTCTAGTTCGGTAGTTTAAAAATGAACAAACTACCGAACACAGTCAATAGTCTTACCCTGGAGCTTGTTCCCCTTGTTCGAGGGAACGTTTCCACTGAACAGTGTCTTTCTAAGTGTTGTCGAACCGAACACAGGTGATCATGGAAGTCCAGTGGTGTTCAGAAGTTTCAGTATCCAAAAATAGTTCCATGAACTCGACGACCAAACACCGCTGCCTGTGTTCATGCGAATAAGATGGCTGTCACCTCGTGGTCGTCCATAGGAATTGCGGCCACCCAAACAAACACTTAGAACACTGAGGTGGAAATTGTTACAAAGTAGGCAATTAGGCTTAACAAGCTCCAGGGTGGTCTCCTGTTTGTGCGGCTGTTCGTTTTCCGAACCATATAGTCCAAATACACGAACGGAGACTTTTATATCACATTTTACAAGGTCCATAGTCTGTGGGCAGGAGGCTGGCAAGCAGGCTTCTCCAGGAACTCATGGCAAACTCACTTGAAAAGGGGATTTTGTCACAGTTATATACTTTGGAAGACATCAATTACTTTAAGAAAGATTGGATTAAAATCTCTCTTCTGAAAAAATTATATTCCCTGAATGCATCACAGAAACTGATTAATGAAGGATAAAGGATTACAGGGCTGTTACGATACATTGATTACTATTCAGTGTCCATCAATGTATGCACCAGAAACTAGTATCATTATTACTTAGAAACTTCAACATAACAGGTATATGAAAAGTTATGTAAACTTATGGGGAAAAAATAAGTTTAATTTCATATATAATAATTTTAAGTCTTTATAAAAAAAAGGCAAGACCCACCTTTGACTATAAAAATGAATTTTAGACAAAGAACTAAACTGATAACACAGAGCTAAAGAAAAACACAGTGAAATGCTTCAAAGTTAATCGGGGTAATTGAAGATTTTAGTCAGGGCTCAAAATTCCATTCACCATCTCAATTACATATGTGATTCAGGGAAAGCCAGAAAGTCATCAGAGGCTTTTTTTGTACCTGGAGACTCCAGTCAGTAGTGTTAAAGGGACACTAAAGTCACCAAAATAACTTAAGCTTAATCAGAGCTGTGTTTCTACTACTGCAGAGAAGCATCACCTACTAGCAGTTCATGCAGAAGTGATTTGTGATTTGTGATTGGCCTCATCTATCAGTACAGCACGACTTGAAAGAATAGCCAAGCAAATCATTACAAAACAAATTTCCAGCTCGGCATGGCCTATATTAAACAAGAGTGGTGAGATCAGGGCCAGCCCTACCATGGCAATCAGCAAATGCAATGGACCCTTGATGACTTACAGTGGAGGAATGGATAAGCTCTTATTTTATTTAAAATGGGGTTCTATCTGGTATAATGCTGGGGTCTTGTGTGTCCCTTTTCATGATTTGCTGTTTGCAGACATAACATTGCAGGTACACCAACAAAAAAAGCATACATTGGAAGTGGTAAGTTACACACAAAATCCTCCAAAATCATTTGAGATGTGCTTCCAATTTACAATAACCATTAATAGCTTCCCCGTTAGTTAGACCTTGCACAAGTCTCATACACAGAGTATTATTTTACACATGGCATTACAGAAAGAACCTATGCCAATTACATATCAGACTGATGCCAATCATAAGGGCAAGTTCCGTTTGCATGAGAAATACAAAAACCCCAAACAATCATTTCAGCCTTCTTTGGGCCTTTTTCAGTAAGTAGCTGATACCACCTAGGCAAAATGACTATGGGTTCCGACGTGAAAAAGGGCATCCCGATTACCCTTTTGCATTACGGAAACCCTAGTCACATGGCAATAAGCCAGAAACAGATACAGAAACGTACCTTCCTGGAGAATGGCACATTGATGGAAATTAATATCTCTTCAGGGCTCAGACCCCCCATCCCATTCTCGTCAAACAGCAGCTGCCTTAGAGTAACCTGGCGTCGTCTGTCTGTTTGTTAAAAAAAAAAGTGATACTGTCTCAGGTAATAATTGGACATCATATAATGGGCACATTGGGTCATCTTACACAATACAATAATAATCTAAAGATCATGTTTTCAAATTTGTCAGGTTGTACACGTTTATATTGACTTCTGTAGGCAAATGATTTTTGTTTTCTTTTATTAGGCTGCCATACCTTACCTTTAAATAAGACATGTATGGGCAATGTATAATTAAGGCCAGTTTTAAGTTTACTACTGCCTGTAGGATGCACATTTTGTAGGTGTATACTGGCACATGATGTCACAAGCTGCTGTGTTTCTGCACACACCTTTACTCATATAAATCATAAAAATAAAAGTTAAAAAGTATAGATGATGAATTTCATACGATGGCAGTTATGTAACACTGACACAGTTAAAGGGACATTCTAGGACAGGAGTAGGCAACCTTTGCGACTCCAGAGGTTGTGGACTGCATCTCCCATAATCAGAGCTGGCCCAAGACATTGTGCTACCTGGGTCCAAGGATGAAATGCTGCTCCCCCCATCTCCCCCCCCCCCCAAAAAAAAACATATATGGTAGTGTCTCTATGTGTGTGCTGGGGATAAAACGTGTGTGTCTGTTTGTGTACAGGGGATGAAGTGTGTGTCTGTATGTGTGCTGGGGATGTAGTATGTTCTTGTGTGTGCTGGGGATATATTATGTGTCTGTGTGTGTGCTGGGGATGTAGTATATGTCTGTGTGTGCTGTGGATGTAGTGTGTGTCTGTGTGTGTGCTGGTGATGTAGCATGTGTCTGTGAGTGTGCTGGGGATGTAGCGTGTGTCTGTGTGTGCACTGCAGCCAAAACACTTACCTATACACTGTGTCTATGTATATGCATGTGTGTCAGTGTTTGTATCTGTGTGTCTGAATCTGTATATGTGTCAGCGATTGTATCTTTGTGTCTGTATATCTGCATGTGTATCAGTGTTCTGTGCAACTGTATGTGTGTCTGTATATCTGCATGTGTATCAGTGTGTCTGTGCAACTTTCTGTGTGTCAGCATGTGTGTCTGTACATCTGCATGATACGCCTGCAGATTCACAGACATACAGACATACACATTGACACACAGACACATACAGACACTGACACATACAAACACACTGACACATACAGATACACACTACACACATACAGATATACACACTACACACACAGACATATACATACACTTCACATACATACAGATACACACACTACACACATATGTATGCACACACAGATGTACATATACAAACACACAGATACACACAGTACACACAGATGCACACATACACACACATATACACACATACACACACTGCACACACAAGATACACACACATATACACACACTATGCACACAGATACACATACAAACACACAGATGCACACACACACACACACACATGCACATACACATACTACACCCACGCATTCACACAGATACACACTCCACTCAGATACACACAACACATAGATACACACACATTACACACATACAAACACACATATACACACAAAACACACACACACTACACACATACACAAACACACATATAAACACACTCCACACATACATACACACAAACATACAGATACACACTACACCCAGATATACACACACTACACACATACACAAACACACCCATTCACATAGATACACACATTAAAACATTTCTTACCTTCTGCTGGCTGTGGCTGGTGGGAGTTGGGGGCCTGCTCTCCCATCCTCGGGGCACCCCCCCCCCCCTGTCCGGCTCGGTCTCAGTGTGTTTGAGCTGGGAGGAAGTGATAGGCTGTTACTTCTCCACAGCTCTCCCTACAGATAGAAGGGGCCCGGTCGTCCTGTTAAAGCCCAGCAGCGCATGACCGGGCCCATCATTGCACAAATCCATCGGGTGTCTCTAAGGGCATGGGCCACCCAATGGACGCTCACACAGGTTCCCAACCCGTGCAGTGCACCTGCACCGCCGCCACGGGTTGGAAACTCAAGTTTTAGATCATCACAGGGGAAGTAAAATGTTGCACCTGTTAGTGTGCCGCCTGGAGCCGTGGCTCCACAGTGGTCTATGGACGGGCCGAACCTGCCCAGTGCCCATAATGTTCTTACAGCCATAATGCTGGCAAAGCATCAGCAGAAATGTAGTCCACAACATTTGGAGTGCCAAATGGTGCCTACCCCTGTTCTAAGCCTTAAAACCTGGCTGACAAAAAGTGGAACCACTTCAGCAGATATTCTCCTTGCACCATAACCACAGTCTCTTTAATGTCAGTGCCATGAAGGAAACTTTACTTTTTAATTTTTCAAAGTAGCATATGTAAAGTTGTACATCTATCTGGTATGCAAATAATTAATAACATTGTGAAGGAACATTTTATCCCATTAAAGGTTACCTTTTGATGCTAGATTAAATGTGCAGTTTCCAGCAGCCAAAATGGGGTTCAGTTCCCAAGCTGCACTTCCACTTAAAATACTTCCACCAATCGACTAGAACGAAAGAAGCAATATATCATTTTTATATTACAATATTATTCCATTCCACAAATTCAGTTACGGAAAATATTTCAGCTATATCAAGTGATTGATGTGAATAAGCCAGATTTTTAAAAATATAAACAGTGAAGAGGGGACACACAATAAATACCAGGCTGACTGCTCCTCATATTATTTTTCTCCTGTCCCTTTTAGGTTTTATGCAGTGTTATTATAGAAAATATTGCTAAATCTGTCTTCTGCCAATTGTTGATTTCACGGCTTCATTGAAGCAGTGTTTGTACGTGTCTTTTTCCCTGGAGGTCCAGAAAGGAAAAGCAAATGCCGCACGGGATTACAGCAATAACTATTTACTAACTATTTTACCAAGATGAACACGTCTCAGTGTCAGGTCTATGATACATGAGCAATTAAATAGAGTTTAAGAGTTATAATTCTTTTAGTTGAAGCAAAAATACTTGAGCCAGACTTGAAGCATCCAAGAAAGTTCCAAGGAAGGTGGTGATTTATTCAAAAGCAAATATTTATACCTGGCAGAGATCAGATCACATAGGTGTAGACAAAAAAACATAGTGGCATAAAAAGAATACAAAACAAACCTGAACATATAAGAAGGGGAAAACAGCACAACAAAAGAAGAACTGAAAGCGTATCTCGTCTACTAACGACACTTCATCAGCAGTTAAAATTAAAATGTTGAAGGAGCGTAGAAGTGTCGTTAGTAGACACTCTACACATCCAGTTCTCCTCTAGTTCTGCTTTCCCCCCCTTCTTATATGCTTGGGTGTGCAGGCTTTTTATTCTTTTTAAGCCACTAAATTTGTCTACACCTACCTGGTCTGATCTCTGCCATGTATGACAAATTTTCTTTTGAATAAATCATCACCATTCATGGAACTTCCTTGAGAAACGTATACTGAATGAGTGTGGTTTAAGTCTTTTCGCTTCATTTATTGCCTGATTGCAGAACAAGAAAACCAGCACTGTGGGCATCTAATTGTGCAAGTCTGGACAGAATGAGTTATATACATGATTTTTTCCTTTTTTTTTCTTTGAGAATACTATATAATTTGTTATAATTCTAAATGGGGCAGCAGCACAAAACTTTGTGTTTCTAGTAATTTTAAAAAAAAAATATGAGTTGCTTATTAAAGTATTATGTTCAACACTGTTAAAATAAGATCATCACCTAGCTCTGTTCCATTCTGACAATCTATGAAAACCTTTTAGGGCATCAGGTATTGTATGGATAGATTGTAATGGGGTAAGAAAAGGGAACAGTTGGTCATAGCTGCTCAGTTACCCATGTACACGGTTTTCCTAGAAGTTGACTGTTCATCTAAAATGTATCTCAACTCAACAAACCAGAGACCAAAACATTCATCACAGATAATGGACACAACTTAAAAATAGACTTACTGCTTCGTTTCTCATCTGCTCCCTATTAAGCTGCTGTAGAAGAACTCGGAAAATCTTGTTTTTGTCCTCTGGTAACTGAGATACAGCTTCTGAGATTATGGACTTTACCAGGGTCAAGCTGCAAGCTGCTCCAATAGTTATTCCTGAGACAGAATTAGATTAAAACATATTAGAAAACTTAATTGTACAAAGAAACAACCAACAGAGTGATTATTATTGGAATTTATACAACACCAACATTTCACGTCCATTAGATGAATTAAAAAGAAGTGTCTAGAACTAATAGATATGGTCACTGGTGAAAAGTGTGTTTTGTTCTGTTTCGATTTGATAATTTTAAAATTTGGGTTCAGCTGAAAATTTGTAAATGATAGATTTTGAACTAAACAAAATTTGTTAATAGAGCCCACGTCACACTTCGTTGTATGTGACTTGCACAGCCTTCCTAAACGCTTCCTGTAAATAGAGATTTATTATTTAACTTCCCTTATCTCACATTCTGCTTAATTTAAAAGGAAATGCATTATCCCCTGCTCTGTTAATAGCCTTATAAACCCTGCAGTGTGTAATTAAAGTTAAATTTACAAAGCCGGAGATAAAAAAAAACTTCTAACTTCAGTTAACTTCTGATTGAAAATTAAACTTTTTTTTCATCAGGCTGTGCCAGCCAGGGATGGTGTGGCTAAAGCTGCATAAACTGAAACAGAAGTGATTTAACTCTTAAATGTCAGAGAATTGAGCAGTGAAACTTCAGAGGCATGATCTATACACTGAACCTGCTTTATTAAGCTAAAGGTGTTTTAATTCCTATACTATCTCTTTAAGATAACATGGAAGGATTGCATACTATAAAAAATGAATAAAACACAAACACATATGCACCAACATCAGAACATTTCTTGAAAGCCCCACTTCTGTAGTCTAATCTTATCCCTAACATTTATTTTCTCTAATATGACCATTTTTTTTTTCAGTGTCTCTCCCATTTTTGGCAATGTGCCACATGTTATCCATTTGTTTTGTTTTATATTTATTTTTTGCTTTGTTTTTTTTTCTTTTCTTTTTTTTCTGGCTGGAGGCAGTAGTATTATTTATTGCCTTTTGGCATCGGGCTATAAATCAACCCTTCATATCAATCATTAGAACTCAATATTATAATTCATTACTCACCCTCGGGATAGCATGTACAGGTGGCTCCTACAAGATAACTTTTCAATTGTGATTTTCCATGGTAAACTGTTATTTGTTTACTGGAATAAATATTTAATCTTACAGTTTGCACCATGTGGTTGTCTTGAATTTAGAAATTGCTGTCTGTAAATGTATAATCTATTTACTTGATAGTTCTGCTTCAAATTATCCTAGATTTTTTTTTTAAATGTTGGTAACTATGGAACGTCACAATGCATAACAATTTACTATAAAATCCAAAGTAACTGAGAACGGCAATATATTTAAAATATGTATCTATTGGTTTCTAGGAGAAGACACCAAGGATCCCTTAACCACAGAATGATTTGTATAACAGGAAATCCAGTGCCTTTGCAAAGGATGCTTGCTGGTGAGGTGATCTGACTGGGATTCGATTTTAGGTTTCCCAATTCTAAGGCATTACCACCACTCTAACCAGCTGAGAAAATCTTAGCATACGTGGTCATTCTGGAAAAGCAGATGACCACATTAAGATCTCAGAAACAAGCATCAGACTGGAGGCATATTCCTTACAGTGAATTTAGAGGTTTAAACATTAAAGCTATATACTAAATTTGGTGAATTAAAGTGGGGCCAAAAGTACTGTCAGAATAGTGCTCCAGAGGACATTGATATTAAGTGGTGCTGAACTGCGCAAGGAGATCGAATCAAGTAGATTCTCTTCCCATAGTTTTCCCCTTAACTGCAATGGAAAAAGATCTGTGTATCCAAACTCCAATATCATTGTTCCTTTAAACAATGCAAGACTCAACAGTAGGGTGACGATGATGGCATCATATCACTGCTCACTCCAACCTAAAGCATATGAAGAAGTAATAGGCATGACCTAGTAGAGGCACAATTTTCTTCCTCTGCTTTATTACACGGTTATACTCACCCTAGGAGAAGAATTTTTAATATTGTGTCTTTGGTAATAAGGTAAAAGAGTATACAAAGAAAAGACTAAGCTCAAGTGAAAAAAAGGACAGCAAAATAGAAATGGGGTGGAAATAAGAGATGCTGTAAGTAGGGAGATTAAATTGTGATCAAAGGGGGACAATAAAAAGGAAATGGATAAAGGAAAAACACAGGGAAACAACAAAATTTTGAAATGCTGAGATACAAGCAAGCTGTGTATAGTAATGGATGAAGTGTGAACTAAATGGGAAAAGATGCTAAGAGGAAAGTGGGTAGAATGGGTTATGCAATAAACTAGATTTTGATTAGAGCCAAATGGAGAAGAGTGACGGAACTATAAGTAAGGTACAGCATGAACCCAGGCAGTGTCTTTCACTAAAGTAATTCAAAGTAAATTAAAATATAGTCAAGTTGGAAACATAGTTTTGAAATTTTCTCTTTGGTTATTTTGTTTTGTCTAAATTTGAAGAAAACCAAAACATGAATTCATTTTAAATTCCCAAACATTCACACTTCATAAAATACCCATATTGGAAAATAACCATAAGAGATTGAAAAGTTGATCTGCTGGTGAACACAGTGATCAAACGAGAGAGGGTAGAAAAATGTTTAAATATTAGAATTGTTTGTCTTAAAATGGTACATTTCTGATTTGTGATAAACTAGATCTTATTAAGTAGAGTGAAGAACAAGAAGAAAAACACAATATAGTCACAATTAGAAATCAGAACAAGACGTCCAGTGGAAGCAAAGTATTACAATGTATAATATGTAATGTCTACATAGAATAAATATATAGTAACCTTTACCAAGCTGGATCTCTATCACATGGTCAGTATAAACTATTATTATTATTATTATTATTACTGGTCTTTCTAAAGCGTAAACACGTTTCTCATTGATGTACAGTGGGGGAAATGACAGTACAATATTCACAGAGCAATACAAAAGATAAAGAGGGTCCTGCTCGTAAACTGAGATCGAGCCATTAAATCCTTTATACAAAGTACTTAGCTAGCACGTGAACTTACAATCTAAGGGATAATGACTTCAATAAACAGGGGATAGGAAGGGAAATGGAAAAATAGAGAAAGGGAGGTAGATGGAATGTGGGGCGAGTGGGAGAGGAGAAAAAGAGGAAAGGAGAGATGGAGGAAAAAAAGCAGTCCTAAGCAGTGACTCTACTCTAAAACACTAATACTCTACATGTATAAAAGGGGAATGCATAAGAAATTTTCATATACATAAAGAATGAGAACACTCGAGCAGTCCAACCATCCCAGAATGAGTAAATTGTCTTAAAAAAGAAAGTACGCATCTCAAAAGCTCACAAGCTTCAGAGAAACATATGTCTGAGTTATATGACTGATATGAAATGTCCCTCTCTGATATTTGTTGTTTTCTGGTGCCTTTCACAAATAAATCATTTTTTAAAAAAGGATAGAAGGAAAGTGGAAAGTGACTAGAGAGGGACATTGATAGAAAACGCAAAGGTGACAAGGAAGGATCCTGTGCGCACTAAAACTTATTGCACCACCAAATTAAAATAGAGCAAGGTAATTAGTCTTGAATAATGCAAAACAAAAAAAAATAAAAGTATGTATTGCTAATATTTAGAACGGAGATATTACTCCTGAAAGGTATGTTACGATGACAAAACTTATTTTCAGGATGTAATTAATAATTTTATTTTAATACTGGTATTTTATTGCAATAAAAAAAAAAACATGATTTTACCTTTAGCGGCATAATTCACGATACTCAGCTCTGGAACTCTTGCTGGGGAGATGATCACAGGATAGAATGATCCAACCATTTCTATCTGAGGTCCTAGTGAAAAAAAATAAGATAATGTTTTTTTTTTTTTTTTTTTTATAAATCTGCATAATGCTGCAAAAATAAGACACGTTTGAATTTCATGAAACGAATGTTGTAAAAAAGCATAAAAAATATATTTTAAAAAAAGTATATTTCTTAACAAAACAAAAAAGAAAACTTTATGGAACAGATCTAGTCAGTTCTAACAAAATAAAATGCAACCGTATTCATTGCATAGTACACAGAGATGCCAGATACCATAAATATCTAAATAATTAATGGTTTATATTACTATTAACATAGCACCAACATAATTTGCAGTGTAGTACAATATGAATTGAAACATACACACAATTATAATAAACAAACAAGGCCTTTCTCGAATGATTTTACAGTCTAATCCAACATTTTAATTTGATTGACTAAAAAAATTTACTCTTTTGTATAATTTTCTCAATAAATATGGAATAATATTAACATAAATGTTATTTCTTTGTCCTAGCTTAGTACAATGAATACCCAGGACATACTTGTATCTTTCCTGGTAAAATATTTTATAAATAAATAATACCAAATTATGAACACACATCATCTGAAATGCCTAAATATCCTGATATAACAATGATTTGCACTTATTTGCACTTTTGCATATTTTTAATGTGCAAATACAAAAAGCAAAATAAGTACGTGTTAATTTAAAAAAACAAAAAAAAAGATCAAATCATTATTATATATAGATAATATATTTTAGTTGTATATTTTTAATGGATCTCTTGGATTTTATTATTTTGCATTTAAGAAAATCATCACATGGATCAACATTATCTTTCTAAAAGCCGAATTATTAAAGTAATAAGTTAGATTTTTTTTATTATTATTATTTTCTTCGTATGCAAAATATTAGCAGACATAGAACGGGTTTGAAAAACGAATGCACTGTTGCCTACGCAGAGGCATAGTATGTCATACATTAGTTGAGGCAGATATGTGCATCAAAGATAATATGTAGTTTTACAGTTTCATGGTGTAGGATATTATTTAACAACATAACAGAAAATAACATAAGTCTACATCACACAGTTTAATCTAAGAATGTCTAATTGTATGTCAGTCTCAAGACGTGATAGTAATTTAGGTCTGATTATCACAACAGTAATATAAAACTGTGCAAAGCATGGTATAGGTCACGGTTCTAAGAAGGGGAGATGTAAAAAGGGGAAAAAGGACCTGCGTGAAGTCCCCATTTAAGCACCCATGGGAGTGTGTCCCAGTGGTCAAAAAGGGCCTTGTAAGACACGCTGAGATAAAATAATAAAAGGAGAAAAGTAAGGAAATTTAACGTGGCAAGTACATTTGTTTTTATGCCAGAGTATAAACACTTAAGTACTCAGCATTCAATGCATTAACAATCTTAGGTAGTTGTTGCCTGGTGTTGAAGTCAGATTTATTTTTAAGAAATGCTTAGATTGTCATGGCTACTACAGCATTATGTTACTTGCTGTGGTTATACTTGTTTTCAAATTAATTATTTAAGTTACTTTCGCACACATTAATGATATCTGTAGTATGGGAGTTATAACAGCAATAAAAATATTTACAATCTGTTCAAAGCACTAATTATAGCCTCTGTAAAGTTGGCAAAGAGTGCAAAGAGCAAATCAATATAGCATTTCCATATTTTCATGCTTGCTCTTCGTGTCAAAGTGCTCTCAATATTCAATTATTATTTGCTATATTTCATTCCAAATGCTGGGTGCAGTCACTCATAAACAATTGGACATTGACACTACTGGGACTGCAGTAATTGCCACACACAAAACATTAATGACAACACAAAATAAAAAATAAAGATCTGTTGCTGTCTGCCCAGCAGGATAAACAGATAAGGTCTATAAAACAGATGAGATCTTTTATTACTTGGTTTATTTAGCATTTTCATTCATACTATGCTATGAATAGCTGTTGGAGACTTACAATTCCTCCTGCTTGACAGTTTATTGGATAAGATCACAGACCTTCAAAGAGTCCCAGTTTTAGAATCCTATCCCGCCATCCTGATTTTGTTCCCTAGCATCCTTCAAAATACACATCAGGGCACTATCCCCGGCTACAAAGCACGAGCACACCATTAGGGGCTCAGAACCATGTAGCAAGCACTTTAGCAGTGCTTCCTTTCTATGTGGTCACATTGCGTCACTGGTGATGACTCCCAAGGCCTGTCAACCCATTTCAGTGTTGGGAGGTATGTGATCAGGTTCCATAGAACAGAATGGGAAGTTTCTGGTGGAACCTCTTCATGATTTGGAATGGACAGTCCACTGCTGCAGCTTGTTTTTGCGTGCGTTTTGTTTTTTACATTTTGTTTGTTTTTGCGTATGTTTTTCATGCATTGACTGGTGGACACTTATCTGGGTCCTCCAGGTGTCCACGGTCAGGCTGCACTTTATAGAAACTGCTAAAGCGGTCATTCCCCTTCCACATTAGATGTATCCATTTCGTCCATATGACACTATTCTTCACCCAATTAACTCAATCCAATCAGGGACAGAATTAATATTGCTTATGTGGAAGTATGAACTTGTCTTGCCCTACAGCCACACTAGCCTCAGAATGCTTTCCAGTGGGAAAGCATAGCATTAGCTGAGATCATCTATCTCAATGATGTCTCCCAAAGAGGCAAAGGGGAACACAGAAGACTAACACTGCAAAGGAGAAAAGTTAAGTAAAACTCAGCGGAGGCCCAGTTACCTAAAATTGTGACATGTTTGTATTTCTATCACTATAGTGTTTTGCTTTTTTTAAAGTGATACAGTAAGCACCAAAAAAGTGTTTACGGTGACTGCATAGAGCATGCCTCTGCCGTCTAACTGCTAAATTCTCCCGCTCTGTTAGTGGAATGCTACAGTCTACAGCAGTATCTGTGTGATTAGAAAACAATTAACAGAAGGTGATAAGAACTTCTAGAAGAAACACTGTGCTGTAAAAAGTTTTACTTGAGGCTGTGTGAGTCACACCCAGGGAAGGTGTGGCTAGGACTGCATAAACAAAAGGATTTAATTCCTAAATGGCAGAGAATTGAGCAGTAAGATTACCAGAGCCGGACTTTCCACTAGGCAGAGTAGATAGCTGCCTATAGGTGCCTGTCCCTTATGTCTGCTTAAACCGTCTTCCCAACAGCTACCCAAACTGTGCAAACACAGATTAGTTACTTATACTGTGCACACATAGCTATCCACACTGTACACACACAGCTTAGCAGACCACACTATAAATACACAACTCAGCTACCCACACTGTGCACACACACAGATCAATTACTCACACTGTACACACATAGCTATCCACACTAAACACACACAGCTTAGCTACCCACACTACAAACATAAAACTCAGCTAACCACACTGTGCACACATAGCTCAGTTATCCACACTGTACACACACAGCTACCCACACACAGGTACACACACAGCTACCCACACACAGGTACACACACACACACAGTACAAACATGACTCAGCTACCCACCTGTACACACTCAGCTCAGTTACCCACACTGTACAAAAACAGCTACCCACACGATACACACACTGCTCAGCTACCCACACTGTACACACACACAGCTCAGCTACCACCACACTGTACACACTCAGCTCAGCTACCCACACTGTAAACACACAGCTCAGCTACCACCACACTGTACACACACAGCTCAGCTACCCCAACACTGTACACACGCAGCTCAGCTACCCACATTGTACACAGACAGCTTAGCTCTGCTACTTACACTGTACACACACAGCTCAGATCCCCACACTATACATGCATACTACTACACCCAATGTGGTAATTTCTTATTTAGCGTATTTTTTCGGAACATGTGCTCAAAGCACTATTTTAACATATTTATTCTGAGTGCAGTCACTCACTATTTGCAAACACAATGTTTCAATATTTAAATTTATGTTGCAAGTAAGAAATTATCCACACTACTGCACACACTCTACACAAACACACAGAAAAAATATACACACATATATAAATAGACACTCACTTTATATGTGTGTATATCCAAAAAATGTTATTATTAGTTTAGAAGTAGGGGATTGGGGGCTGCTTAACATTTTTTTTCCAATAGGCACTCGTGATGTAAATACAGTCCTGGTGACTACAGTAGTAAAACCATTTCCTTAAGCTAATTCTTGTTTTGTTTTGTACTTATAGAGTCACTTTAATAATTACTGGGTGTCACATTATGCCTAACCCTAACTTGCAATTCAACAAAACATGGGCCCCTAGTTTGCACAGACCTAGAAGTAGGAATGAAATACTGGACAGAGACACCTTACAAGAGCATAGAATGATCAGGCTTAAGGACACTATAGCTACCAAAACAACTTTAGCTTAATGAAGCAGTTTTGGTGAATAGATCATGCTTCTGAAGTCTCACTGCTCAATTCACTCCCATTTAGGAGATAAATCACTATTGTTTCTGTTTAGGCAGCCCTAGCCACATCTCCCATGTCTGTGACTGACACAACATGCATGAAAAAAATGCACAAAAAAATAGAACAAAAAAGCGCAAAATAAAATAAAATCGTCTGTTTGACACCAAATATTAAAAGTCCAAAGATAAAAATTTTTAGCTGCCAGACATAAAAGGTTATTCCGTAAACCTATGTGATAGAATGTCGAAAAGTAGATAAATGTCAGCGCTGTGCAATAGCCCCAAATCAGTGTCTGTGGGGAAGCTGGGTATTGAGGTAAATGTGTAGGATTTCCACCTCCACAGCGGTGGTTTAGGAAATTAGGAGTATTCTGTGTTAACTTTGTGTCCAACAGCAGTGATCACAGAAACGTATCTTCAAAGATACAAACCAAGCAAAGAAAGTGCAACACAGTTTATTCATATCATGTAAAAATTAAACTCCAAATCCTTTAAAAAAAAACTCATACACAGTAAAAAAAAGATGGTGTTTAAATTCAACTTTCCACCAAGGGATCCAAACAGAGTCCAGAATATGTGGCAGATAAGCAGTGTGCTGAAAGTATTATCACTCCCTTGGTGCAGTAGAAATCCAGAAAATGTCCAAGGAGCTAGCCGAAATGCTGCAAGTTCAAATGGAGGGATGACAAAGCACTTAACTGCCAAAGGTGTCTGCCTGGAAACATAAGATGAAAGGCTTCTAACTCATCCACGCGTTCCGCCCGTACTCAGCGGGCTTTTTCAAGATCGCTGAGCCCGCTATCTCCCGTACCGTATTTCCTTTCCCCCAATCTTACTATACCTTCTTTATCTCTACTTTAAACATATTTTGGTACACAATTATAATAATCCATAGCAGTGGTTCACAAAGTCCACACCCCAAATTTTGGCAGTTTTATTTACAGTAACTACAATGTTATTCCAAAAACTCTGCTTGCAACCATAAATATATACATTTTAGACCTGCCACACAATTCTGGCTTTTAAAGAATTCAAACACTGCAAGATGATAGAACATGACATGCTGTGCGTCAGCAAAGGTTACATTTCTCAGAAACGGATTAATATTATTATTAGAATTTGTTTAAAGGTGATATAATTCTAATTGTTTAAGCAACATTCTTAAGACGTACTTTTTTAGAGCTATATGGCAGATAGTTTTGGCCTAGGATACCATTTGCAAAGACTGAGATTAACTATTTTCTGTTTAATTTTTATTGAATAACTATTAAAGGAACACTATAGTCACCTAAATTACTTTAGCTAAATAAAGCAGTTTTAGTGTATAGATCATTCCCCTGCAATTTCACTGCTCAATTCACTGTCATTTAGGAGTTAAATCACTTTGTTTCTGTTTATGCTGCCCTAGCCACACCTCCCCTGGCTATGATTGACAGAGTCTGCATGAGAAAAAAAAAACTGGTTTCACTTTCAAACAGATGTAATTTACCTTAAATAATTGTATCTCAATCTCTAAATTGAACTTTAATCACATACAGGAGGCTCTTGCAGGGTCTAGCAAGCTATTAACATAGCAGGGGATAAGAAAATCTTAATAAAACAGAACTTGCAATAAGGAAAGCCTAAATAGGGCTCTCTTTACATGAAGTGTTTATAGAAGGCTGTGCAAGTCACATGCAGGGAGGTGTGACTAGGGTTCATAAACAGAGGGATTTAACTCCTAAATGGCAGAGGATTGAGCAGTAAGGCTGCAGGGGCATGTTCTATACACCAAAACTGCTTCATTAAGCTAAAGTTGTTCAGGTGACTATAGTGTCCCTTTAACTGAAAGCATAATTAACATTAAAGGAACACTATAGCTTTAGGAATATAAACCTGTATCCCTAATTCTCTAGTGTTCTACTCACAAATTTGATTCAGGCCTCTACCCCTTTACCTCCTATATATATATATATATATATATATATATTTATTTTTTAATGAAAAAAGAGTTACTTTCCTTTTTTTCCAGTGCCGAGACGTTATGCTGATTCCTCTTCTTCTTCTTCACCTCCTCGTATAATCAAATGATTCTCATAGGCAAGCATTGAATCAAATACTTCCCTTTTGTCCACATTTGATGGCGCATGATGTTGAACATCATATAACTGAAGCAAACGCGATTGTCGCAGTCGAAGCAGCCTCTAGCGGCAATCATGAAGATGTGTTAAGCAATGCAATAAAAATATTGCCATGTCTACAAAATGGCAATGTATTATGTTTCAGGACTAAAACTACCGCGCCACTGCACCCAGACTACTTCATTGGACCCAAGTGGCACCTAGAGGGTGCAACATCTTTATTGTCTTTTTTTGCTTTAAAATACTGCCATAAACTTAGAAATGCTGCTTTTTGTGCACTGCTCCCATTCCAACTGCCTCTCTAGTATTACCAACGTCAAGATGCCTAGTTATTCTGTGAGAGAAGGTCTTGACATCCTCATATGCCTTCACAACTTTAACGTTGGTAGCCAGGCACACAGTGTCTTCATTGCATCAAATGATATTCTGTAATCCCCTCCATAAATTTGCCCTCATATATATGCATGTGTGTTTCTGGGATGGATTAATTATGGTTGTTTTAATGTGAGTAACAAAATAGAAGTATATAAAAAATGTGTTTTGTACGTCTAGTAGTGTTTGACAGAGGGGAGGGGGCGCCATTTTGATTTGGGAACCAAGCAATAAAATGTCTTGAGTGAGCACGTGGTTGTAAACAGGATGCTCACTTATTATCCAAAAGGAAGAAAGGGTAAGTAGGGTCTGTGGGGTTCTATATATTACATTGTCAAAGTTTTAATGGTAAGGATGCCGTTATTAACACTCAAAGGACAAAAACTTCACAAAGGGAAGCACCTTAAACGTCACCTTAAAAACAGATTACTAAAAGGGAATTTCAAAACTGTACAAAGAATCGATCAATGGAAAGTTAAAGTTCTCAACTTTTAATTGCAAAAATAAATTGGACCCTATACAGATGTCAATACAAAGACAATACAAACAATTTAAATATGTGCAGCTAGTAATTCATTCCGGAAATATTGCAAGGCATTTTTAAATCTAGAGGAAATGTCATCCTCATGATCTATTCAATGACGTTTTAATTTGTTAAACATATCTAATATATGCAATATGATATTTTTCTGTCCTGTTATAGACCCCCTTGATGGGTATGATGTTGTAATATAGAATACAAATATGTAGGGTATGAAAAACTCTTTGAAAAAATTGAAAAAGACTTAGTAGTAGTCTATCGGACAATGTAACATTGACAATGTAATTGGTTACGTTCATAGTAAGCTGATGAACTTACACAATGGATGGATGGAGGTCTGTTTAGTTTAGACTGTTGACCCATGCACAAACATCAAACTCTGAATATGTACAGATCGTCCTTGAGCATAAAGTCATGTAATAGATGGATAAGGACTGGGACATCTAGAGTAATATTCATCATGAGACATATTGAATATCAACAAAGTAAATTTTAGTACTCTAGGTATATTTTAGAGATGTGGTGCCTCAATAGCAATCATAAAAACAAAGATCATTAATCAGTTTTGAATCGTGTATTAAAAAAACAAATTCAAGAGGATGGAACAATCTTCCTGCAGGCCATCCGGAGTCTTATTTAAGAAAATACACGTTTCATATTTCAACACGCTTCTACAGTTTCTAAAGAATTGACTATTATGCTGGCTCATACAATTTTGCTGACCAGGCAAAAAAAAAAGACAAAAAAATGACAAATGATAAAACACCTTGTTCCTGAGGCCAGCTGGGGTCATTTCTAAAAGCAAGTATATCATTTTCATATTCATACATGTCTCTGCCGTTTATAAAAGACTCAATGTTGTGCTAATTCAAATATTTTTGCTAAACTATGCAATATGCTGATTCACAATTTTTTGACACTTTATCATGTTGAAACGAACAAGAACAGCTTATAATGAACTGTTGCTGAGTTATCGTCTAGCGTTGTTTTCAAACTTGTGGTAGGAACGCTTATGTAACAATTTTGTTTATCTCATCTTAAGAAAAGGCCTTCAGATGTTATATAATTACACAGTTTAAGGTAGCTAACATGAGCTCTATT